>NC_056726.1:139927939-139972939 GCF_019279795.1 Protopterus annectens
TTAGAATGTATAAATGTAACTATTGTTTTTGTATAAATGTAAAATAAAAATGTAACTACTGTGTGTTTAAACAGAACTTAGTGTAATGTAATTTAAGTAAATGGAGCTTTTCTCCCAAGGCCTTCTTTGAAAGTTGGTATTACCCAGTCGGACTTTCCCAGTAAACAAAGGCAAATAAATACAAATAAAATAAATATAATTTTTATTTTGAAAAGTTGCATTTATGTGCATACACATTTATGACTTCCTTTGCATTTTCGTAATAGAATCATTATAAGTAATGCTTGCAGTTACACATACCTTTTTTAACATTTGTTCACTGGGAAAGTCCAACTTGGAACTAAGCCAATTTTCAGCAAAGGCCCAGGGAGAAACGCTCCAGATACACGTCTTTTGTAATGTGGGAGGAAACCGGAGTACCTGGAGAAAACTGACACAAATGCAGGGAGGACATGCAGACTCCACACAGAAGGCACTCCAAACGAGAATTGAACCTGACAACCTTTTGCTGTGAGGTGACAATGCTATTGATGTACCACTGCAGCATCCTTTCTCAAGAAATACCTCTACTTATGTAAAGTTGTTATACTTTATTTTTATGTTTAATATGACCTAATGAAATAGCAACCATTAGGAAATAAATTATTGTACTTATTATAGAACTCTGGCCTTCTTAACGCTACCTGGCCTACCCACTCAGCCAGCTGGTCAGCCCTATCCTTCTGCTAATCATGTAACAGTGTTGGCACTTTTATGACCTGAATGTACTGTAAGTAATACATCAAAATTTTATTTGGCTAGATTGAGATCCATCCATCAATCCATAACCACTTTTTCCCATTTTTGCTCATGTGGCTGGGGTGTCACTTCAACAGTAACAATCATCTAGAGCCAAGGTTTACACCAGCGGATGGTTAGTTGAATATAACGGTGTAGTTTCTGTTACCTAACATTTTTTTATGAGTGATACAGGCAGACTTGGCCAAGGTTTTGTAGTATAAAAGCTGATTACATCAAAAACTTTTCACTGTCTGACTGTAGCCCTTCCTTTAACATGCATTAATAATAGAAAATAAGAGATCAAGTCAGAGACAGACTTACTTCCATCATGAGGAAAATTGTATTCTCATAGCAGCCCTTAGGAGATATGGGAAACCTTTATTTAGTAAAGGAGGCCTCAAACTAGCTGAGAGGACCAAGGACTGGAATGAAATCCAGCTCAACATTTATACAGTAGGTGGAAGAAATTGAGCATTAAGAGCTCAAGAAGAGGCAAATAATATAACAGGACATGCTCGATGCAAGGAGAGGCAGAATTCAATTTCCTGAATCACCATGAGGAGTGGGCTTCCGACAATTGTTCAGTTAACACCAAATGAGGAATACTTACATCTGTGGGATGACTATGACACAGAAGACAGTGGCACAGGAATAATCAGAGTTGGTGTAGACACTGGTGGGTATTACCAATGTCTGTAGCAGCAGCAACACTCATCTGCTCAGGAAGCTTGGTAGAAAAACTGTAACAGACATTTATATAGAGAATTGAATGCTGGCAATGAATGATCACATTGAACACATGACAATTAATTTTTAATAGGTAAACTTTATACATCAGCCCAGAATGGCAGTGAAGGCAGTGTGTCACTCACTCCTTTATAAGCATGCAGTAGTGCATGCTATTTCATTAAAGGGTCAGCATCAAATATAAATAGTTCCACTATCCAATAAATTTGGAGGATATCATCAAAATGAGTGCTGGGATGCTGCTGCTGATGATAACATAGTTACATTTATGAGGCAGCTTAAGGAATGTGGTGTGCAGTCCTCAAGTTTAATGGCAGGATCTCAGACCCTATAGCATGTTAATAACTCCGTAGGAACTGACAATGCATCTCAAAGTCATGCACGTGATGATATTACTCTCAGCTTTGTACAGGAGGAGCAGCCATGCACTCCGATACCAGTATATCCAAACACTTTCAGGACAATGACAGATTCAGAGGTAACACTTTCCACAGAGACACCTTTACAAATGGGAGCCAGGCACATGAATATGTTTACATAAACTCCAAGAAACATTAAAACATTGGTTGCCCAATAGGAAATGTGCTGTGGCATTGTTAGGGCTCAGAGCACTGCCACAGAGAGTCAGCTGGAAATGGATGAGAAGTGAGCTAAATGAAAAAAAATGAAGAGGTTATACGACTTGTAAATATATAGGGAAGGAGGATCTTCTTCTTCTTCTTTCAGCTGCTCCCGTTAGGGGTCGCCACAGCAGATCAACTGCTTCCATTTCTTCCTGTCCTCTGCATCTTGCTCTGTCACACCAACCACCTGCATGTCCTCTCTCACCACATCCATAACCCTTATCTTAGGCCTTCCTCTTTTCCTGTTACCTGGCAGCTTCATCCTTAGCATCTTTTTCCCAATATACTCTGCATCCCTCCTCAGCACATGTCCAAACCAACATAATCTTGCCTCTCTGGCTTTGTCTCCAAACCTTCCAACCTGGGCTGACCCTCTAATATACTTATTCCTAATCCTGTCCATCCTCGTCAAACCCAGTGCAAATCTTAATATCTTCAGCTCTGCCATGTCAAGCTCTGATCCCTGCCTTTTTGTCAATGCCACTGTCTCCAACCCGTATAACATAGCTGGTCTCACTACCCTCTTGTAGACCTTCCCTTTCACTCTTACTGGTACACGTCTGTCACAAATTACTCCTGACACACTCTTCTCCACCCACTCCATCCTGCCTGTACTCTCTTCTTCACCTCTCTTCCACACTCACCATTACTCTGAACTGTTGATGCCAAGTACTTAAACTCATTCACCTTCGCCACCTCTACTTCCTGCATCCTCACCATTCCTCTATCCTTCCTCTCATTCACACACATATATTCTGCCTTAGTCCTGCTGACCTTCATTCCTCTTCTCTCTAGAGCATATCTCGACCTCTCCAGGGTCGTCTCCACCTGTTCCCTACTCTCACTACAGATCACAATGTCATCTGCAAACATCATAGTCCATGGGGACTCCTGTCTGATCTCATCTGTCAACCTGTCCATCACCATTGCAAATAAGAAAGGGCTCAGAGCTGATCTTTGATGTAATCCCACCTCCACCTTAAACGCATCCATCACTCCCACCGCAGACCTCACCGCTGTCACACTACCCTTGTACATATCCTGTACCACTCTTACATACTTCTCTGACACTCCTGACTTCCTCATACAATACCACAACTCCTCTCTAGGCTCCCTGTCATATGCTTTCTCTAAATCCACAAAGACACAATGCAACTCCTTCTGACCTTCTCTGTACTTCTCCATCAACACTCTCAGAGCAAACATCGCATCTGTAGTGCTCTTTCCTGGCATGAAACCATACTGCTGATCACTAATCATCACCTCCCTTCTTAACCTAGCTTCCACTACTCTTTCCCATAACTTCATGCTGTGACTGATCAATTTAATCCCTCTGTAGTTACTACAGCTCTGCACATCACCCTTATTCTTAAAAATCGGTACCAAAACACTTTTTCTCCATTCCTCAGGCATCCTCTCACTTTCCAAGATTTCATTAAACAATCTAGTTAAAAACTCCACTGCTATTTCACCTAAACACCTCCATGCTTCCACAGGTATGTCATCTGGACCAACAGCCTTTCCATTCTTCATCCTCTTCATAGCTATCCTTACTTCCTCCTTGCTAATCCACTGCACTTCATTATTCACTATCTGCACATCATCCAACCTTCTCTCCCTTTCATTCTCTTCAGTCATCAACCCCTCAAAGTACTCTTTCCATCTGCTCAACACACTCTCCTCGCTTGTGAGTAGGTTTCCCTCATTGTCCTTTATCACCCTTACCTGCTGCATATCTTTACTAGCTCGGTCCCTCTGTCTAGCCAATCGGTATAGGTCCTTTTCTCCCTCGTTGGTGTCCAACCTTTTATACAACTCTTCATACGCCTTATCCTTAGCCTTCACCACCTCTCTCTTTGCCATGCACTTCATCTCCTTATACTCTTGTCTACTTTCTTCATCTCTTTGACAATCCCACTTCTTCGCCAACCTCTTTCTCTGTATACTCTCCTGTACTTATTCATTCCACCACCAGGTCTCCTTGTCCTCCTTCCTCTTTCCAGATGTCACACCAAGCACCCTTCTAGCCATCTCTCTTACTAGCTCTGCTGTAGTTACCCAGCTATTTGGTAACTCTTCACTGCCACCCAGTGCCTGTCTTAACTCTTCCCTGAACATCACCTCACAATTACCCTTTTTTAATTTCCACCATTTGATCCTTGGTGCTGCCCTCACACTCATCCTCCTCTTCTTGATCACCAATGTCATCCTACAAACCACCATCCTATGCTGCCTAACTACACTTTCCCCTACCATCACTTTACAGTCTCCAATCTCCTTCAGATTTGCCCTTCTACATAAGATATAGTCCATCTGTGTGCATCTTCCTCCACTCTTGTATGTCACCCAATGCTCCTCCCTCTTGTTAAAATACGTATTCATCACAGCCATGTCCATCCTTTTCGCAAAATCCACTACCATCTGACCTTCTGCAATCCTTTGCTTAACACCATACCTACCCATCACTTCCTCGTCCCCTCTGTTCCCTTCACCAACATGCCCATTGAAATCTGCTCCAATCACCAGTCTCTCACCCTTGGGTACAGTCACAACCACTTCATCCAACTCACTCCAAAATTTTTCTTTCTCATCCATCGCACACCCAACTTGTGGAGCATATGCCCTAACAACATTCATCATTACACCATCAATTTCCAGCTTCATAAACATCACTCTATCCGACACTCTTTTCACCTCCAAAGCACTCTTAGCATACTCTTCCTTCAGGATAATGCCTACGCCATTTCTCCTCCCATCCACACCATGATAAAACAATTTGAGACCGCCTCCAATACACCTAGCCTTGCTCCCATTCCATCTGGTCTCTTGCACACATAATATACCAACCGTCCTTCGGTTCATCATATCAGCTAGCTCCCTCCCTATACCAGTCATACTGCCTACATTCAAAGTTCCGACACTCACTATCACAGTTCTAGCCCTTACCTGCCTACAGGCATGCCTTCCACCTCTTCTCCTCCTTCGGCTAACAGTAGCCCAATAGGAGGATACATATATGAATAATGGTAGGCTGTTTGTGACTCCAAGGTTACATAAATGTTATCAGAATATGGTGATATATGGACTAGTGTTTCCTTGCAATACATTTTATATAGGCAAGACAATATGACATGTAAGGGTGAAAATACAGGAGCATCTTACAGATATTAGAAATAAAGCACCCCTAGTCCAGTAGTATTGCACTTTTTGAAAAGACAAGACAGTAATTTTGATCTGTTAAACATTTTGTTATCTATGTGTTGGGAAGTTCTGAATTATATCTGAATCCCTCTAATGTCTTATTGTGTAAGGAAGCATGGTTTATCTTTGCTTATGACACATTACAACTTGGAGGGGGGTTAATAATGAGCTCCTTATGAAATATTTGATTTAATGTTGAAATGTTCAATATTTTAAATATAATTGAGATGTGTCTTAGAGGTAGGCCTATAGTATTATATATCCTCTTTTTGTATTTGTTATATGATTTTTATGTTTATGGACAGACAATTGTGTGTGTTTTAAAGTTCTGTGTGTCTATTTCTTTAAGTACTGTAGGGCTTTGCATAGAACTGATTGAACCAATTAAATAAATTTAATTGATTTTAGTATATAAATGATGTCATATCTTTGAAACTCTTTTTGAACCTTGAAGCCATAAGCCGAGGTGCTAGTTCATTTAGAGTTTGTAGTTCTTTGTTTATGTGCAATAAAATCTGCTTCTGAGCGCGGAAAGTGTCAGGAATTTCAGTGGTTTGGTGGAGTCGTAATCTGGCGCTAAATATGAAAGAAGTATTATAAGTCAGCTGGAAATGGTCAGATTACTCAAGGGTATGTATGAGGATTTCCAGCAGTACTTTGAAATTGCACAGAGTTGGGATAATAATGTGTATTATGATGGCATGCCAAGCAATGGTGTCCGCCTTCATCTGTACACTGGTTATGACATACCGAAATCAAGCTGCAGTTAGTCTTGCAGAAGAGAATAGGACACTGTCACATGGGGAAATCACATGGCGAAATCACATGGCAATACCACTGCTTCTCAGGAAAGTACTGTAAAAAGTCCAGGTGAACAAGCACAACAGATTTCAAGCAGGCCATATCAGCATTCATGTACACATAGTAGAAACTCACATTTGAGGTCACACTCATGGTCATGAAACACTGCTGTAGGATCACCTGCATTTAGTAGGTCATGATATCGGACCAAGTCAACGAACAGTTCTCATGGCAGCCCCTTTTCAAAACCACTTGCTCCATTACCCTGCCTATCTTTAGGAGATGTGTATGACTCATTTGATCTTAAACTACTGTGAATCCTGTGTGGCATTTCTGTAACTTTACTTTTTCACTTTCAAAGATGCAGCTAAATGTTTAACTTGAATCGGAATAACATAACAAAAAAGAAGAATTTTGATGGTGGATGGAACTTTGCAAATGTATGCGTTTCATACCCATATACCTTTTATGTAAACCACAAAATCAGTGCTATATGCATTACCAGTGTTAAAGGTGGCAGATGCCTGCAATAAAAAAGTATTAACATAGAAAGAATTTCAGTATAAATATAATAGCATAATTACAGAATAAAATGAGTATCCTGCCCTGTAACTTACACAGATGACCCTTCACTTTCACCACTGCACAAATGATATTTTTATGTCTTTGAAGTCGGGGATTATTGTGCATGATAACATACAAATAATCTGATATGCAGTACTGCAGAGAAAGGACTTTGAGAAGAAATGACATAGGCTTAAAAAGGCCATCATAGTCATTAGCCTAGTAAACCCCTATGAACCTATAAAATACAATATAATACATTTTCATTCAATTGCAATTCATTAACTCATGAAATAATTAAGCAATAACCGACGACGTGGTGTGGTATATTGAAGATTTACCCACGGTTGGTGTGGTTTAATCATGGGGTGAAGCCTAAGTGATTAAACAAAGGCAACTGTGGGTAAATCTCCAGTATACCACAACCACGGAGTCGGTTATTGCTATTATACAATGACATTATTTAATTAAAAAAATACTTACTTTTCTTAAATAATGTCTTTGTATAATGGCAGATTGCTGTTCTTCCACCGGTTGTTTTGATGTACTGCACATGCATATGGGACTTGCATTCCCACACATACCCAGTAAATCAATGCTTTGAAACGGAAGCAACGGAGAAAAGAAAGTCTCCGTTGATCCGTTTTCTCTCTTTTTTTTTTTTTATTGCAAAAAAAAGTTTTGGGGCAGTTTATACCAATGGAAAAATTCCATTGGTATATTGTGGGATTTACAACAGGCACGCTGGTTGGGCTGGCCAATCAGTGTGCACATTTTAGAATATTAATAGGGAGGAATTGTATAATGAAATATTGAGAACATTCAGTACTTTCATATTTTAGTCTAGCAGTACAACAGAATTTAATAATCAAAAAAGAGAAAAATATGATTATTATTTACATGCCTTACATCATCACGGAATAGGAGACATTGAGCACTCAGGCATAATGTTAACAAGCAATACTACGAGTAACTTTTGTAAAAGAAAAAAAACATTTTAAAATGAGAGAGAATGTCAGATGAACAATGACAGCAGGCCATGCACCATACAGCATAGCCCACAGATTGCATCAAGTATACTCTATGGGGGGGGGGGGGAATTTGAATAAAGCCTACATTGTCTTTTTTTACCGTATAAGCATTGTGCAATGCTTCTTACATGAAAATAAGCAGGTTTGTGATCCAGTAAGCACTGCTGGGTGGCACACATGCATGCACCAACACAGGAAGTTATGTGGCATGCAAATCACCTCATAAGCAGGTGAATCTCATGCAAATGAGGCAGGTACAGCGATCCAGCAAGCAGATAGACAGCCCTGCAGACCCCGTGTCAGTGTCTGTAGTGTAGACAGAAAAGTTCCATATACAGGAATGTAGTAAGACAAAAGGGGCTGTAAAAATGTAGACAGAGGGACAGAACCACACACAGATATGAGGGAAAATATCCTCTGTGTGTTTTTTTAATAATCTGGGCATGTTTGAGCAGTGTGCCGCAGTATGTAAATGTTCCTTAAAAAAAAAAAAAGTAGAAATAACAAAATTAATATTATGAGATAGAAATGAATTACAGGACCTTGCGTGGAGTATCTAAAATGGTGCATTGGTGTTGTCGCTAACATGGTAGAGATCGGAAGTGTGTAGTTTCCAGGTTGTGAGCACGGATCCCTATGCAAATGAGGTGGAGTTACTAAGTAGTATAATGGGGTAATCATGTCCACATATCCCCTCCATGTAGGCAGAGAACCATGTTGGTGTCCAGACAGGAGGTAGCTGACATCAGCAGACTCTGTGTCCAATAACTAATAAACTGATTGGAGCCTAGCTTCAACTGTCTGCATGTTTGCGTGGTGCAAAGCTGTGCTGAGCGTGGATGTCTGGGGGGTGTTGTGTCACAGTGCTGAGAGTATCTAAAAGGGAATGATATATTAATTAGTTTTGACCCCTGTTTAACTTAAACTAGGGCCATTAAATTATGTTAATTATATACTAGGCAGGTGCAATGCATCATAGGTATACAATCACACAGGCAGCACCTACAGTAGACACTATAAAGTACTCATACACCCTACAATCTGATTTTTCCCCCCATACTCTACACCATTGGATTACAGAAATGGGAATTTTAACTGAAACAATGCTAGGGGCTGCTGCAGGTCTGCTACATCTGTATGTGCTAGATGTTGAAGTCAATGCTGCTGCTGCTGACAATAGGCCTAGGCAGAGAAGGAGAAGAGTGTTCAGGCCCAGAGTAACCTCCCAGGAGCTACATGAGCTGGAGATTGTAGAGCACTACAGGGTGGACAGGGACATACTACAAGAACTCACTGAGCTCTGTCACCCTCAACTCAGACCCAGAGCCAACAGAGGGGGAACCCATCCCAGTGGAAAAAAAGGTATGTGTAGCCCTTAGTATAATAGCCACAGGTACTTTCCAAAGACCAACTGGGACATGATGGAGGGATCTCACAGATATCAGCATCCAGGGTACTCTACCAGTTCCTGGATGCCATGCTACCACATGCCAGTAGGCAAATGTATTTCCCCTCATCCCTGAGGTGAAGGCCAGCAATATGCAACACTTCTACCATGTAGCACACTACTCTGAGGTACAGGGTGCCATAGAGTGCACTCATGTACACATGAATGCCCCACTCTTGTGAGAAGGGTAGAATTGATGTCAACCTCAAGGGGTACCACTCCATCAACTGCCAGGTTGTGTTCAATGCTCAGGGCATTATCATGAATGTGTGTGCTGGCAACCCTGGCAGTTATCACGACTCCCATATCTAGCACACATCACAGCTCTACCAGATGTTTGCTCGGGGAGGACATCCCACACAGCCACTTACTGGGGATGCTGGCTACGTACTGGAACCCTGGATGATGAAAACCATCAGAAATGCACAGATACGCAGGGAAGAATGTCATAATGAGGCACACGCACACACTAGGAACATCATAGAGCATATGTTTGGGCTGCTGAAGTCATGGTTTCCGGTGCCTCGATATATCTGGTGGAGCCCTGCAGTACTCTTCAGCCACATGTGCACATATGTTCACAGTATGTGCCATGCTACACAATATGATCCTGTGGAAACAACTGCAGCAGGATCAGCAAAGGGAAGGGTTACACAGCCCCCACCAGTGCCTAGATCACCACAGCCACAGTCACAGGAGCACTCAGAGGAGGAGCCTACTGATGATGTCCCTGTAGGCAAATGTAGGCATGGCTAGTACGCCCTGCATTTGCTAAAAGACAATGCAAACCACATTCACTGACAGCCTTGGGCCCTAGGGACTGACACCTTACTCCTACTCACATACACATATTAAAGTAACTGATTCCAGGCAACCCACACAACCTGTACTTATCCATGTATTGGCTGTGTACTGCTTGCATCACACAGAGTCAGCCCTAAGCTACAGGTCTGTCAACTGCTCCATTCACAAGGCAAGTCTCTAACCTACACACTAATTGTAAGGATTACTATAATATGGTATCATATGTATGGATCTGCTGCTAATATTTAAGGAAATATAATGGGCTATTTGGACAGATGTAACATCCTCATGGGACTAAAGATATTCAGTCCAATAGTATGCGTTCCTTAATATTCACTTGGCCGCATGGTTGGAATATTCATGACATCAGCCAAGGCAGATGTTAAACAGTGAGCACACATTATATTTGGACTACTGTCTACTCAAGCTGATCACGTGCTGTTGTTCCCCCACCCCCGGCACAGCAGTGTTCCCATATAACTGCTTTAACAAAAAAATCAGTTATGGTATATCAGTGGACCAAGCAATCTCAGGGCTGTAACATAGATATCGCTCACACATTGTATGTCTCTCTTCATGCAGGATAACAATGTACATTTTTATGTTAAAGTCTGAAACAAATGTTTGTCAGTAAGTAGTATAATGTAGTGATGTCAATATTCACTACTTCACCAGAAGACCATAAATGTATGAGGGACAGACCAAACATGTGAAGCAAAACTCTGGACATTCTGTGAAAATCAGTACAGTTGAGAGGTATGTCAGTCTGTTGGTTGTGTAACATTACCAACCTCCGTCACATATCAAGTACAGCACACTATCAAGTACAGCACACATCTGGGGAATGCCATGGACATTTTGAGTGAAGTGAAGTACTGCAGAAACAGGGGTGGATGTTAATGTCTATAACATACAAAATCCCAGACTGAAGTACAGGCATGTGTGGCCTGGACTCACTTTATAAGTACTGACAGTCACATTGGGCATGCCCAGACAGTTAAAATGAGCGCAATTCTGTTCTCCTTCATCAAAATGACCTGTTACATATAAATGTCTATACATTTTATATATATGGTGGATGTATGAATATGTCCACCATTTGGTCATCTGCCATACTATGTATTACAGTCTGGTAGTAATTTGCAGCATCTATGAGGGCAGTCTCAAATGTGTATGTTTGTTGTTCAGCTGTGACTGCACTGTGACTCTGAAAGGACTGTGTGGTGCACTCTAGTATTAGTGGCATTCATTCACAGTACCTGAGTTGACATTTTCTGTGAATGCATATTACTGTATGACGTGACAATTTATCCACATATACATTTTCTATAGGGATACATGAAGTGTGTTCCTACTTGCAGGCCTGTGACTTCCATCAGTTAAAAGCAGTCAATTCATTTGACATGCATTGTGTGGATAAAGAGTGCATGATTCTGTCATTAATTGCTGATTTCACAATACTGAACATTCAGTGCTACACAGCACAGGATTTTAACCCAGGATTGTGTGTGACAAAAATGTACTGTTTATGAGGCATTTAACAGACTGAGCTACTGAGGCACTTCTGCAGCTGGTGACATACGTGCACACCTACAGGCTGTGACAATCATGTTCTACAATCCATCAGTATGTGCAAGGCTTTATAGAGGTTCATAGGTAGGTACCAGGCTATCTGCCCGAGGGCATTTATAAGCCTGGCCAGAGTGTGTCGGCTTTCGCCGCCCCATTGATTAATTAACTGAGCCTCTGTCAAGCAGAGGCAATGAAGTGATCCCAGGGGTGTATTTTCTGTTACCCATCGACTCGTCATGGTTTCTCTTGAAGAGTGTTAGTGAGGAGCTCTGCCTAATGTAGATAGGAATTTTGTTCCAAGCATGGGGAGTCTCTGTGACAGGAATCTATCCCTCCAGCATGCTCTATTTATTGTTGTGCTGAGGTTTAGCTCACTAGAGTGCGTGTCTCGCAGTGACTTGGATTTCTTTAGGTGGAGCATGTCCATCGATTCTGAGTTGGACATGGCTTTGTAAGTCAGGCAGAGATCACCTCTGAGTAACGATATGCCACTGAGTACAGCCTGAGTTTTTTCAGTCGATATGCATAAGACATGTTTGAGGCCAGTAATCCTCTTGGTGAGGTACTTTTGTGGTCTTTCCAGCTGTTGGAAGTGTCTTGTGAGGTACATCCCAAATGGGGCACTGCACTCTATGATGTGTCTGATGAGTGATGAGTAGAGGGGCACTATAACCTCTTTAGTTCTAGATGTGAACCCTTTAGTAATTAGATGGGCCACATAGAAGGATTTCCTAGCTACTTTGGCAATATGATTGTCAAAGAAAAGATTACTATCTACCTGGGTCACCAGATCTCTTATTACCTCTTCTGTACTAAGGGGGCTGCCACCTATGTAGTAATATGGATGTATTTCTGGATCAGGGTCCAAGTTGCACATGTATTTTGCCATGAATGCCTTAGCAAGTGCATTTCTAAATATTGCTGATAAAAGGACATATGTACCTGCTATCAGAGACCTCACTTACATTTATTATTATGTCTTTGGCTTTGTAGTGGTATACTATTGCACCAGAGTCCCAGGAACACTCCTACACTGAAACACACTTAATGACTATAACTGGCAATTACTATGTTTTTTTTGTAAAGCATCTATTTTAAGTAAGAGTTGTATGCTGTGGCAGGTTAATGCACTGGTCTGCAGGTGCAATGGTCTTGGGTTCAAAATATGGGACATGCATTTATTTTGTAAATGTGTAATAGAATTTTAAGGACACATAATCAATATAGCTTTATTTAGCTGAGCATAGCGAAGCTAGGCAATGCTGCACGCCAAGCAGCATCGTGCTAAAAAAGTATAAAGAAAAGAAAAATGGGGAGATAGGAAAGTGGTGAAATGGGGTGCAAGCAAGGGGAAAAACATAGTAGAGGGCAGGTAGGGATGTGCAGGAAGGGTGTAGGAAAGAACCATAGCTATCCATTTCTTGTACAGCAACAACTGAGCACTTTGACAGAATATTTACATGGATTTGAATTTTTACCCACAGAGAGAGGGTTGAGGACAACATAACTGCATTGTCAAGCCAGTTGGACCAAATTACTTGTGTCCAGTGGACACGTGAAATGGAGAGCTATGTATAGCAATATTTTATTTTTTGGGACAGGTGCCTATTTTTTTAAGGTGTGATTGGAATGTTGGGGAAGGGAGATAGGTATGTGTTGTGGAGGTAAGTTGGGTATGTGAGGATGCATGTGCAGACAGACAAGAAAGCAGACAGGGGTGGTGTGTGTCACATGAGGTGGTGAACACCTCGGAGAGGAAGAGTGTTGTGGAATCCAAGTCCCATGTGCCTCCAAACAGCAGGAGTATGACTCATATCCCCACCCATGGGACTGTCGACACTGCTCCTTCACTGCCCCGAGGGTGACAGTGCTGGAGGCTGTGCACCAGGGCAAGGCTGGTCCACCAGATCATCCAGCATGCCCTCAATCCAGTACAGGTGCTGGTCAAACCCATGGTAGAGTATCCTGTGCACCAAAACTAGCAGCTCATCCTGGTTGCCAAAAACCCCTTCAACACCAGTCCCAGAGGGGGGCCGGCCCCATCCCGTGGGGTGGTACTACCTGATGCCACAGGTAGTGCAGGGGCAGCAAAGGAGGCACAACTGGTCTTGGTCTCAGATGTGCTGAGAACCGGTGCCATGGCCGATTGAGGCAAAGTAGAGGGATCAGCCAGAAATGGCCAACCTTGACGTGCTATGGTGACAGAGGTATAGCAATAGGTTAAGGTTAGTAATAACCAAACCATTGTTAATATTAATAGAATGAAACATTTTCATTCATACAAATACATATTAATGTGTAGTATGTGTAACACAACAGTAAATAACATAGAATGGTAACAGTATGCAAGTAAGAAGTAAGCCATAAGTGCAACAAAACAGTTAGTTTAACAAAGTATGTTAACAGTGAGTCATAATATGTAACAATATTCTGTCACATTTTGCAAAAATATAGGCAGTTTAACAACATATGTTAATATTAAGTCATAATAATGAATAAATGAATGAAAATAAGGGGTGGGGAGAGAGAGAAAAACATTCCATTAGTGTCATTGCAGATTATATCCCTGAAAAAACTGATAATAAATACACTACAGGTGTGTTGTGTCAGTTTTGGTACAGTGACTACAATTCTCCTATCGCTGATGTAGCACGTATATACCTCTCAAGCTGTTAGCATGGGTCAGCATGGGCCAAACAATGAAAAATCAGGTGCACAACTACAGAGAACCGTTTCACATAACGTGGTCGTATATAACTACCAAGACGTTCTGTTAGCAGATTTGCTAATACATTGCATTCCAAGTAGTCTCAACATTTGTGCAGTTACAGAAACCTGGTTCAAAGCTACAGAGAGCACCCCAGCCATACCAGGTTACTTTATCCTATCATTCATTCAGACTCAAACTGTGGGGCAGCAAAACAAAAGGAGGTGGAGTTGCAATGCATTGTATTATCAGGCTCTGGATTGCATTGCATAAGAGGAAATTCCTTAAGATTCCAAGAGCAGGCTAAGTTATTTCTTACACTTATTTCACTGAATTGCACTTCTGAAATGCTTATAATTGTGCTATACAGTTGATCTACTATATGTTTGCACTGTTATAATTTTTTTTTTATTGTTTCACAGCATTTATCTACTGTTTTAAACTGTTTTAACATTACTTAACTGTAAACTGCTTTTTCATACTGAGAGTTGTATTTTCTGTTTGTGATTGCTCTATCCAAACTTTTCTATGCATTTTTGTCTGTTAAAAGCATTCTCTAGTCTGCTCCTTGATCTGTTTAAAACTTTCATTTAGTGGCTACAGCTAGGAACTGTAATAGTGTGCATTACTATATATATATATATATATATATATATATATATATATATATATATATATATATTTTTTTTTTTTTTTTTAATTTAAATTACTAAATTGTAAACTGCTTTTTCATACTGAGACTTGGATTTTCTCTTTGTGTGTGTTCTTTCTATGCTTTTAAAGTGAGGTTTCTATGTTCTGCTCAGGTGGCATAATCTTGATAGAGGCCTGTTGTGTAGGCTGGAAGTTTTGTTTGTGTTTCTGGCAGCCATTTTTTGCTGATTGTCTTCATTATTGAGAGTAACAAGGCCTCCTGACCTTCTGTAGTTCGAGTGATTGGGTAATAGCAGGGGCTGAGGAGTAAACTAATCTTCACAACTCTTCCATTCTTACTGCTATATAAACCCTGTGTCTTATAAAGGCTCTGCTTGTATTGTCAGGCTCTGGATTGCATTGCATAAGTGGAAATTCCTTAAGATTCCAAAAGCAGGCTAACGTATTTCTTACACTTATTTCACTGAATTGCACTTCTGAAATGCTTATAATTGTGCTATACAGTTGATCTACTATACTTTTGCACTGTTATATAGTTTTTCTTATTGTTTCACTGCATTTATGTATTGTTTTAAACTGTTTTAGCATTACTTAACTGTAAACTGCTTTTTCATACTGAGAGTTGTATTTTTTGTTTGTGATTGCTCTATCCGAACTTTTCTGTGCATTTTTGTCTGTTAACAGCATTCTCTAGTCTACTCCTTGATATGTTTAAAACTTTCATTTAGTGGCTACAGCTAGGAACTGTAATTTTTTCCCACCCACTCACCCTCCCTAGTGTTGTGTGTTCTTATACTTGGTAGCTTTGCAGTTGCCCACCCATACTGTATATTTGATCTGTGACACTCCTCCCAGTCTAGTGTCATTAGGTCACTCAATCTAATAGAGAACATTTGTGAAGGCCAACCCACACAGATTCTTAATGTTGAATTGACTTCTGTTCCAGCTTTCTCCATTTCCACTTTACTGGAAAAAAATTCTAAGCTTGCTTCCCCCCTTTCCTGTGGCAGGTCAGATATGGATTTGCTGTGTCCAGGACTGTTTGTGAGCTCTTACGCCCCCCTCCCCACTTAACTGGGGTTAAACTATTCCTGGCACCATAAAGTCTGTTTTTCAAAATTTCTCTTGCAACTAGCCAGCTTTTTAGTTTTAGCACTCATCTGTTTCTTTGATCTCAGCACTTGTTCAGAACTCATTGTAAGCACTAAATAAGTTACAAATTACTACAGCACTCAACACTCCTCACTTGTCTAGAGGAAAACAGTTTTTAGTACTTCATAGGTTCATAGGTTGGTACTAGGCTATCAGCCCTAGGGCCTATACAAGCCTAGCCATAACAATTCCCTGGCTATTTCTTCCCACATTATTTACTTTTCTGGACCCCTGTCTAGCAGGGCGACTGACGTGATCCCTGGGGTGAATTTCCTTTCTCCCATCCAATCGTCAAGGTTCCTCTTGAAGAGGTCCAAAGAGGCACTCTCAAGCAATCTATTCCAGAGTCTGGGGAGTCTCTGGGACAGGAACTTAATAAATATGCACCTATTTAGGCATGTCTAAAGGTCAGCTCCCAGTGTTTTCTCCTGTCTACCAGATGAATCTGGGCATCTTGGGACAATGCAGCAATTACTTCATGTACACAGACAACCTTCTCCTCCTACCACCCAACACTACGACCTGTGAGAGATGCACTTATATAGCCAAACTGGAAGCAAAGCTCTCTTTACCAAAGACAGGCCTAGACAGTCAATAGGAGAAGGTAAACACTTGCACCGCACTCATCACATAGTCCCTCAAAACCTACACCACCAAAACACACACACAGAACCACAAAACACACACCTACATTCGCGGAGGCTCTCTGTACTAATCTGCCCAAACAGCAGAGACCTCCAAAGCAGAAATGCAAGCAACCTCCATCCAACAACACAACCCAAATGACACATAGTCCACATACTCAGTGTGCCACTCAACTACAGCCCATAAGGCATAACGTACTCAACACTCTAGTCATAGGTGACTCTATAGTCAGGCACACTGATGTTCCACTCACCAGGCTAAAGAAGGAGAAAGTTACTGTCAGCTGCCTGTCAGGTGCCAGGATCTGCCACATAACGCACGCACTCAGGTCACTCCACAACAAGTACAAATATGACTCTGTCATTGTCCATGTTGATGTGAATGACCTGAGACATATCTCCCTGGACTACATGAAAAGAGACATGGAGGAGCTCCCTGATCTTGTAGCCCAGGCTGGTATGACCCTAGCCCTGAGTAGCATCCTGCCATCACCCAGAATGACACCACAGTACAACAAAAAAATTATTGACTTTAACAATTGGCTAAGCTTCTGGTGTCATTCTAAGGGAATCCAGTATCTGTCTGCCTGGGATGACATGATCGACAGACTACTCTGCTTTGCCAGAGATGGCCTGCACCTGTCGCCGTTGGGATTCCGGATACTGGCAAAGGCTCTTGCCACCCCTATAGTGCTTTTCTTAGGCAAGGTTCAAATGACAAATTCACCACTGTAACAGGTACAAGCAAGCAAAATCTGAGGGTAATGCTACTCAATGCTAGAAGTCTAAACCTCAAAATGCACTCACTCGAGGCACTCCTTAAAATGGAGAACATTGACATCTGTGCAGTGACAGAGACCTGGTTCAAAGCTCCAGAGAGCACCCCTGCATTACCATGCTATAATTCATACCACACCTTTCGGCCACAAAACCCAGACCGAAACACTAAAGGTGGAGGCGTGTCCATATTCATTAAGGATATCCACACCTCCAAGCTAGTTGCTCAGCATAATGCATCCGAGATTATCCAAGTTCAACTAACTCTGGGCAAAACCGCAATCCAGATTGTAGCTTGATACAGACCCCCCCCCCCCCACCATGACCCAGGATTCCCACTCCTCTTTTCTTGATACACTGGAAAAGATTAAGGTACAACCCATCACTCTAATAATGGGTGATTTCAACTACCCTACCATTAACTGGGAAAACTACTCATGTACCAACTCTTTTGCTCAACGTTTTCTGGAAATCATCAATTCCAATGCTTTGGATCAACTTATCCACACCCCCACCAGAGGCAGCAATATCCTAGACCTGGTCATCACCAACATGGGTGACCATTGTTCCATACCAGAGGTCAGCTCCTCGATGGGCAAATCCGACCACAAGTTAATCACCCTAGACATCCACATCCCGCTCCCACCCCCCATTAGGAAAACAACAGTAAAAAATTTCTCCAAAGCCATCTTCACGCTTCTTAAGACAGAAGTGGCAAACTTCATGACACCCATGCAGATGGACAATAGAGGTACGACTGCTGAATCCTACAGAAATGCACTTTATAAGCACTTACACGAGTGCATGGATCGTGCTATCCCTAACAGAACCAAGATGCTATCCTCCAAAAAAAGGAAGCCAATCTGGTGGTCTTCCGCCATAAACAAAGTCTACAACAGAAGAAAGAAACTGTTGCAAAAAAAGTAAAATCCCACGATTGGAGGAACTCCCTGGTCAGCCTCAGTAAGAAGCTGAGATCCCTCATAAAATCCTCCAAAGCTAGTTATGAAAACAAAATTGCCACTGATTCTAAAGACAACCAGAAAGCATTCTATAGCTATGTTAAAAATCTCAATGGCAACACTCAGATCTGCTCTGAGTTACAGCACAATGACACTAAATATACAGAACCAACTGATATTGCCAACATCCTGGCAGATAGGTTCAGTACTAACTTTACCCCCCTCTCACCCCCTAAAGGGCCCATCTTTATACTGGAAGAATGCAAAGTTCCTGTAATCACGGCTGCACCGGTAAAAACTTCACTCTCCAAAGCCAAGAACACAGCATCCATGGGACCTGACAACATCCCAGGCTGCCTTCTACATGAACTACAGAATGAACTGGCACCCCACCTAAGTACCATGTTCAATCATAGCCTCACCTCAGGCTTTGTGCCCATTGAATGGCGCACCGCAACAGTTATCCTACTCCACAAAGGGGGGGGGGTCACAACAGACCCCGGGAACTACTGTCCCATTAGCCTGACGAGCCTCGTCTGCAAGGCCATGGAACGTATCATCATGGAACTCATAAACAAAGACATTGGAGATCTCCAAACCTTGGACCCCACACAGTTTGGGTTTGTAAAAGGCAGATCATGTCTCCTAAAACTGATAGACTTCTTTGAAGTAGTCACCAAAGCCATAGATGAGGGTAAGGTGGTTCACACAGCCTATCTAGATCTCACCAAGGCGTTCGTCACCATCCTCCACTCCGGAATTATAGATAAACTCACTAAACTAGGTATAAATCCCTATGTCACAAGATGGGTTGCCAACTGGCTTACTGAAAGAACCCACACTGTGAAGGCAGCAGACTCCAAATCAGACTTCAAACCAGTGACAATTGGAGTACCACAGGTTTCAGTCCTGGGTCCTCTCCTGTTTGGTATCTACGTCTCTGAAGTACAGGCTAACACAGAAGGTCTTTGGCTAACTAAATTCGCAGATGACTGCAAACTAGGAGCCATAACTGAAACTCCTAATGATGTGGACATCCTATAAAAGGGCCTCACTGAGACAGATGCCTGGTGTCAAAGACATGGTCTCAAGCTCAATGCCAAAAAGTGCATTGTCATCCCCTTTGGTAAAAATTCTGTACCCATGAACTACCACATAGGCGATAGCCTACTTAACACTGAAAGTGTGATAAGAGACCTTGAGACACAGGTGGACAGTAGTCTCTCCTTTGATAATCACATCGCCAAAGTGGTCAGGAAATCCTTTTACGTGGCACACCTCATCACAAAAGGTTTCTCATCCAGAAAAAAAGATGTCATTGTTCCCCTCTACTCATCACTCATTAGACCCATTATAGAGTACAATGCCCCTTTTGGTATGTACCTCACAAGACATCTACAACAACTGGAAAGGCCACAAAAATACCTCACAAAGAGGATTACTGGCCTCAAACAGATGCCTTACGCAGACCGCCTCAAAAAACTCCAGCTTTACTCCGTCACATATCGCCTACCCAGAGGCGATCTCTGCTTAACATACAAAGCTATGTCAAACCCAGAGCTGTTGGACATGCTCCACTTAAAGAAATCCCAATCCCTCCGAGCTACACGCTCTAGTGACCTAAACTTTGTCACCGCAATAAACAGAATATGCTGGAGGGATAGATTCCTGTCCCAGAGACTTCCCATACTCTGGAACAGACTACCTATCTATGTCAAACAGAGCTCGTCATTAGCACTCTTCAAGAAAAATCTTGATGATTGGATGGGTAATAGGAAATTCCCCCCCGGGGATCACTTCTGTTATTCTGCTTGACAGGGGCACAGGAAAATAATTTTCTTGGGTGGCGAAAGCCAGGGTACATTTTTGGCTAGGCTTGTATAGGCCCTAGGGCTAATAGCCTAGTACCTACCTATGAACCTATATATAAAAGACATACACACCTCTAGTCTGGTTAGACAGTATGATGCACAGGAAATTCTCCAGGTGCAGTTAACAACTGACAAGACTGCTATTCAAATCATAGCTAGCTATAGTCCTCCAGCTCTGACTCAAAATGCCCACTTCACCTATCTGGACCTCTTCGAATCTATCAAGATTCAACCCTTTACCCGGATCCTGGGTGACTTTAACTGTCCAACCATAGATTGGAAGAAATACTCATGTCAAAACACAAATGCCCAGAGATTCCTTGATTTTGTCAATGCAAATGCCTTGGACCAGTTGATTGACACCCACACAAGATGTGAGAATATCTTAGACTTGGTATTAATCAACATGAGTAACCACTGCAGCATCCCTACAGTGTCATCATTCATGGTAAGATCCGACCACAAAGCAGTCACTTTTGAAGTCACCATGTCCTTCAACCCCCCCCCCCCCCCCCCAGCTAGGGTAAAACAAAATCTCCAAAGCTGATTACAATATCCTGAGGGAAAGTATAAACAGCTTCACAGTCCCCTCCCACTCCACAGGAACTGGCACATATGTCCAAATCTACACCAAAGTACTATATGAGCATTTATATAGCTGCATGGAATCAGGAATACTAGACAGGATGAAATCCTCCTCCTCAAGGAAGAGTAAACCTGTCTGTTGGGCATCTACAATAAATAACCTCTATAATAAAAGCAAAAAAATGCTGTCCAGGACCAAGAAGGAGCAGGTGTCTAACGGGAATCTCTCCTAAGCCTGAACAAGCAAATATGAGCACTAGTGAAATCCTTCAAAGCAAACTTTGAGTCCATATTGACCACATCTACTAAAGACAATGATAAGGCTTTCTTCACATATGTCCACAATCTCAAGGGAAGCACCCAGATTTTCTCAGAAGTGGTGGTCAAAGACACCGCATACACAAACCCTGTAGATATAGCCAACATGCTGGCAGACAGGTTCAGTGAAAACTTCACTTCTCTGTCCCCCCCATCAGTAAAACAGGAAATCCCCAGTACCTGCCCTCCTCCCCTTCTCTCTAGTGAGCAAGTCATCACTGAACTCTCAAAGGCAAAAAATACAGCCTCCATGGGACCTGATAACATCCCAGGCTGCATCCTACATGAACTCAGGTAAGAACATGCAGCACCATTAGGCACCCTATTCAACCAAAGCCTGAGTACCTGCTTCATCCCAGGTGAGTGGAGGATAGCTACTATCATTCCTTTGCACAAAGGTGGAGCGTTCACAGATCCAGGAAATTATAGACCCATCAGCCTAACTAGCCTGATCTGCAAGGCCATGGAGCAGATTATCATGGACCTCATTAACAAGGACATTGGCAGCCTCCAGACACTTGATCCCACACAATTTGGTTTTGTCAAGGAGAGGTTATAACTGTTAAATTTGGTTGGCTTCTTTGAGACAATCACCAAGGCCATAGATGAGGGGAAGATGGTGCACACCACCTACCTTGACCTGGCCAAGGCCTTCGATACTATTCCCCATTCAGGTATAAAAAATAAACTCTCTCTCAACTAGGCATCAATCCATACGTTACCAGATGGGTAGCAAACTGACTCACTGATAGAACCCCCCTAATAAAAATAGGGAAAGCCACCTCAAGTAGCAGACCCATAACAAGTGGTGTACCCCAGGGATCAGTCTTGGGGCCTCTGCTGTTTGTGATATACTTCTCAGAGGTGTAGGCTAAATCTAGTGGGCTATGGATGACCAAGTTTGCAGATGACTGCAAGCTCGTTGTTGTCATTAATTCCCATAGTGATGTGGACAGCCTCCAAGAGGGTCTCACTCAAACAAATGACTGGTGCCAGAAACATGGCCTCAAACTGAATGCCAAAAAATGCATCACCATCATCCCTTTTTGGGAGAATGGCATCCACACAAATTATCACATTGATAATAAGGCACTAAGAATGCAATCAGTTAAGAGGGGCTTGGACACCCAGGTTAATAGCAAACAGACTTTTGACCCCCATATTGCCTCGATTGTATGGAAGGCTTTCTACATGGCCCACCTCATTAGTAAGGGTATCTCATCCAGGGACAAGGTGGTAATATAATTCCTGTATTCTTCCCTTATAAGACCCATTACTGAGTACAAGGCCCTTTTCAACATGTACCTCACAAAGCACATGCAGTAGCTGGAGAGACCACAGAGGTTCCTCATCAGGAGAATCCAGGACATCAAACATCTGCCCTACACAGATAGGCTAAAAGCCCTGTCCCTCTACTCAGTCTCCTACAGATTTCTCAGACGTGACCTCTGTCCAGCATACAAAGCAATCTCAGACCCCACCCTGATGGGACTGTTGCATATCCGCGCAAGTCAAGCTCCACTCGAATAACTCACACGAGCGACCTCAACCTGGTCTTTGACATTACTAGGACTTGTTGGCAGGACAGATTTGTGTCCCAGAGACTCTTTGTTTTGTGGAACAGACACCCTCTCCACGTAAAGCAGAGTACCTCATTAAACATTTTAAGTGCAACCTGGATAACTGGATGGGGAACAGAACATACAACCCCTGGATTCCACCTGCTTGACAGTGGCATAGGGTGCTGACTTGTTGGAACATGGGCTAAAGTCTTGGCTAGGCTTGTAAGGTCCTCAGGGCCAATAGTCTAGTAACTTCCTATGGTCTTTCTCTGGTAATCATGTGACAGACGGATTTGGCAGTTTTAATTACATTACAAGAAATCGTGACACTTGAGAGGCATGTTTGTGTACAGTACGTGATCTAGATAGCCATCATTGCTTAGTTGGGAGGCATGACGATAGAACCCAATAGCTGTGACTGCAGGGAACATCTGCAAATAATGCAATAAATGACTGCAGCAACTTAGTACAGCCATGCAAGGAATGTAGCCATACTGTAAATAAACAGATTTATTTATGAATCAGCAATGCTGGTGAACACTATCTTGCTACTGATTTTAAAATTCTGTGAAATCTAAACACACAATCTGCTCATAATATGAGGTACTTCACTCGTATACCTTTTGTTCCTGGGGGGAGAGAAAATGTGAGCATTACATGACTGACATGAAAAGTTAGTGCTATACACTGGTGGATTTGAACCCATGACTTTCTGTGGAAAAATGTAGTGTGCATAAGGCATTTAAAAGACTGAGTTACAATACAAGTTACAGGAAATTCTCCTTGCATTCTGTAACTATTACAGTGTTATAAATGACTGCAGTGACTGTAGAACATGCATGCATGGAACACAACAATACTGCATATATTAATACAGCTTTATTTTAGAATCAACAATGCTGGGGAACACTTTTTATTGGTATTGCTTTGAAATATCAGTGAAGTCCACACACACACAATATCTGCCCATGGATTGGGCTACCTCACCCATATACCTTTTTCACATAAAATAGAGGGAACAGAGAGCATTATGTGACAGATATTGGCCTGGAGACAACTTTGGATGGTACTATGAGTTAAGCAATACAGTTTGCAGGCAATTAGTTTTGCATTCTACAGCTATTACAGCTTTACATTTGATGGCAGCAACCTTACCATAGGCAGTCAATGCATACAGCTCTACAGCAATGGTTATGACAACACGATCCTGCTGTACACCACTTTGCTTACTGTTATTGATATTGTTTATTGTTTATTGCACTAAAGTTGTTATTGTTCATTTATTGCACTACAACATTAATTACCTGTTTATTGCACTACAGTTGTACGTGCCCATTTATTGCACTACAGTTTTTCTTGTGTATACTTTATTGCAGTAAATGCTTTACTCTTTTTTGCTTATTGTACTACAGTTACCATAATACATCCGTATTTATCACACTCACAGCACAACCTGGCCAGGCGCATGGCATGCCACTCAACATTGCAAGCCCTCTCAGCTACAGCTGTTGGGAGAGAAGCGCACCACTATGCATACCAGTTTTGCAGACATTCCGCTTGCATATTCATAAAACAGGGGAAAAATTACTTACATATTTTTGGGGCATCCACTGCTCTAACTTCTTGGACACAGGTGTCCAAGGTTCCCATCTTCTCCTCCTCTTCAGGTTGTCATAATGGTGATGGCACTGCTTACCTGTGTGGGGGATACCAGTACCACTGGTGAGTTCCCTGGGAAAATGGCCAGGACTCAGCCTTACAGACAAAGCCCTGGAACCCCCCCCCCCCCGCAGTAGCCTAGGTTCATATTTATTTTTACCAGGAGCACAGCGTTGACCCTGGACTCCTGAATACCCCAGTTCTGCATCTGAAAACATGCATCTTCACCAGCACTGCCTGCCATATCAACAGTCAATTAAACTCCAATGAATAGTGCATAATTCCTGCCTATTGCACTTAATATAGGCTGTTTTCTCACCCTTATATGTCATTGAGCAGCATTCAAAAAAATGCATCGGTACTTAGCAGCATGCAAACCAGCTAAGCAGAGCTGAGCAAGGTGAAAACTCACACAACTGTGGTTTTAGCAAATCTTAGCACTACTCAAACATTAGTAGTCATCAACATGTTTATACAGTGCTTAGCATGGTTGAGCAAAGCTTAGCAGAGCACAGCAGTGCCATATTTTACAATTTTATTATTAAATTAAACAAAAATTGTAGATTAAATTACAAACATGTTCTACTTGCTATGGACATGAACCCAGGACCCACTACACATAATGTTGTGACTCTACCCATTTAGCTACTTGGATATTATGAAACCTAGCACACCTTCACATATACCACTGGGCTACCTGTTAGCGTTGCTGAGCACCATGCCCCACCATGCAAACACATGTAAAGAAATCTATAAATAACTAATTCATTACATCCAGTTTCTATTTTTAGATGTCTGGCAAGTGTCTGCTATTTATGTATAAGCGGTGCTCAGCTCTGTGGTGACACCATGCAAATGGCAATTACAAAAAAATTACAATGGAAAAATACAATAATTAATTATGATAACTGATTACATCTGGCATCTATTTTTACATGCGTAGCAGGTGTCAGCTGTCTAAATGTAAGCACGGCTTGGCATTCCTGCTCTCTGTGCCATGCCTCACAAACATGCAGAAAAACTAAATAAATAAAACCATATAACTTATATATTACACATTTAATACAATTCATAACATTTCAACAGTGGCAGGATGCATTACAGGGAGCCACACCCTGTACATAACATCTGGACAGGCATCCACAATCATGGGTAGCCTCTGCACATCTCCCTACACTGATTCAATATCCCTGTTCCTATTCTCTCCCTCAGCAGTGCATCATCATTAATATGCATGGTGGACTGCCAAAGGAGAAACCTGGCCATGTACATGGATACTTTCCATGTAGGCTCTACATGGTGCCTACACAGAGTTTATTAAATCCTGGGGTATGTGTTTTTTACAAGAAAAGCAACCCTAACCTGCATATTATGGTCCATAGTTTTGATCTACACTTTGCCACATTATCTGCAAAGCCATATGCTTTGCACTAGCCTGCCACATGGGGTCCCATGCTACTGGTCCCATCTGGTCATCATTACTTGTAGTGGGACTAGAATTAGGGCTGCAGTGGAAGCTTGGATCACTTCACTTCATCATCTGACTAACTCATCATCATTTTGTGCAGAATGCAATAGGCAGGAAACATCCTGCATGCAGTCATATTGAATGGCACTCCCAGACTCATCCAGGTACCTGAAATGGCTCTTCAGGAGGCTACAGACCCTCTCAGCTACAATATGGGTCTGGGTCAAAGATGTGTTATATGTCTTCTCTGCAGCTTCACTTAGATTTCTCACTCATGTCATGCACCATGGCTCCAGTGGATATCCAGCATCACCTAAAATTCAAGAAAAATAAAAAAAGGAGAAAAGGTGGTGTGGTGACAAAAACAGTTGTTTAGTATTCAGAAACACATTCTAACATAAATATCTACTTAAATACAATACAAAAATACATATTTTTCACTTACCAAGAAGATGACCACTGGATATCTTACCATGCAGTAAGAGGTGACAGAGTGAGCTACTTTGCCAGATATGGGGATAATGTGCACTGCCAGGATGCTGGGCAGAGACACTGGTTATGAAACCCCATGCATCACACACTGCCTGGCAATTGATGGGGTGGTAGCCCATCCTACTGCAGTAATGCTCACCCTGTGGACTAGACGTGGGCCTGATTGCAACATGGGTTCAATCTACTGCACTGAGTACCTAAGGGAAATGGGCCATCCCATAAAAGACGTGCATAGTCCTGGCTTGGTTCTGAGGTGATACCAGGAAATAGATGTACTGATTCACACATGCCACGAGTACATCCAGGAACTGCTGTAGTATACTTGAGGCAGAAGCTTGTGCGATCCCAAATGTGTCCATAGTCTGTCTCTTGAAGGTCTCTGTAGCAAGTGTACTGAGGATTTATATACTTTAGTGTCCACAGGGACAGGAAGCCCATGCATGGAGGTCAGACATACCCATAAAGGCTGTTACAGCATCTTGTATCCACTCTAAACTATCACGGATCTTCTGATTATCAAAGTTATAATGAGTTATCTTTTGTTTATATTTTTACCTTCTTGGCCAATGAGCGCTGTTGGGTGAAAGTGGCGTTGTCACAGTCAAGGCAAGCAACTCACACCTAGAATTAGCAAAACTAGCAATGACAGCATTATTGCAGACTGCATCTCAGACAGATTTGGTGAGACTTCCATTTATGTAACATATCTGTGCCATTTATATAACATATCTGTGGACAGGACAAACAAGTAAGAATATTGGACTATGAATCACAAATGGTATAGAAAATACTTCATTAGTATATGCTGAGTTACATCATTCCTCATTTACATGTCATTATGAGTACCTTTGCATAGACTCATTTGAGGTCATTGTGCATTTGTATTAATGGCCTCTATGAATCATAGCCATAGACAGCCTTTAGCATAGGCCAGCTAGGCAGCCTCCTTGGGTGCTGCTGTAGCCAGGCCACTTTTCCAGTAATCTGTATGGTGTAGATTGACCAAGATGGGGGCACCAGATGGTGTGGAGGAGGCACTGTGGAGACCTTTTGCCTATAGCATAAGTTGACCAAAGGCCAGCCCTGATCATAGCTCAGCTGTACTCATTTGTGGACATAGCAGATAACCTAAAAACATTGAGTGAATGAGTATGAATAGCATATCTTTCAACTGTACCAAATTCCTTGGTGTTTACTGGTTTTGAGGCCAAATTAATGGGGTGCTATGATTTTCTGAGTGGCTCCCTCAAGTCCCGATATTTTATTACTTTTATTTAAACATTTTTAAATAAAGGATGTAGTCATCACGCATCACCAGCATATCCTGCAACCTCGTCAGCATGCAGGGGTAATGGGTGTGATGACAGTAGTGTTTTGGCCTTGGATGTGAATTGTGGAGGAGCAGTAGTAGTGAACAAAACTAGCCTGCCCTGTGCACAATTTAAATCATTTCAGTTCAGTAGAATCTGCCCAGCACTCATGCTTCACTGTGCAGGATGAGGAAAATGTACTTGCTCTGGCGGCTTGACCTCCTCCTGTATTTAAGTAAAAAAGAAAGAGAATAAAAAGAAAAAAAAATGGTCACATTACCATGTATGCCTAATAGAAACTTTATTTGTATATGCAGTGCAGTCTCCATAGATAACAGCACGTTTTAGAGGAGGTGCCCCATGCTGTTTAACAATCATTAAAAAGTAGTTATAAATAGAAAGATGAATAATGCTGTAAAAAGGTGTCCCTTCATTTTTTTATCCAGGGGCTTATTGAGTAGATACATAGCACATAGTACTATTCTGTACCAAGACAAACTAAAAAGCAGAGGCTATGTACCTTAAGATGGAACCATTTGGAATAGCTGAACGAAGCTGTTAGCCAACTAAAACTTTAATGTTTAAAAACTCTATAAAAATAATAAAGTTTAAACAAAAACAGCATTAAGATGTCCTTTCCTATGAGGTTTTGGTTGGTTAACAGCTTCATTCAGCCATTCTGCATAGTTCTGTGACCGTCTTGAAGTACATTATGCAACACTATCCAAAATTATGTAATAAATAAGTTTTCCTTTACAGTCAGAAGTCGGTCATTAACTTCCATGTAACATCAAAAATATAATCTCGATATAATATAACAATTTAGTAAGAAAGGAACTCTAATTTCCAGTTCTCATTTAACAGTTGGGCAATAAGATATTTGCATATCCATAATGCTCTGTTAAAGGTCTCTACAGAGACCACCCATCTGAAGAGCTAGATAATACAGTTAAAAGTTTGATGGTCAGAATTCAATGGTGATACATTTTTTTTTAAAGGAGATAGCATGAAGCCTCACCATTATAATCTAGATTTTCAAAAGGTATTTTTGGATACCTGCCTTACTGTAGCAGGGTTTAAAGTTAGTAAAGATAGATTAATTTTATATTTTAGAGTGTATGTGATAATTTAATATGTGTGTTTTGTTGTAATATTGCTGAGTATGCTATGGAGGAGTAGGGGTTACCATTACTTTTTTTCTTTGTCATGCATCTTCTGCTTAGGTTTTTTCAGTGGGCACAGTCCTATATTGTGTAGTCTAATAGACACTGGATTGTTCTCACAGGAGCAGATACTGATATCACTGTTGCCCACTAATGTAGTGGAAGGGTTATCCATCCTATAGTGTGAACATCGGCTCTAGATAATTTGTCACTGCCGACAAGCATGTAGCTAGACATACTCTGTGTACTCTACTGAAGACAATTTTCTAAACCTTAATTAGAGAAACCATGGCTTTTTTAGGCCTTACTGTGTCCACGATAACCATCTAAATTGACGCCTCCAATTAGAATTACATAGATTCAAAAAAGTGAAAATCATGCAAACATTTGTTAAGTGCCGGGCGGGGTGACGTGTCAATTCTTTAACTGCCAGGTGGGATGGGGGCAGGAATAAGATCACAGAAGTACAAAATTAAATTCACTAGCTACACCTCTTGCTGCTGAAGTGACACCCCCATTCCACGTGCAAAAATGAGGAAAAGGAGATTGTGAATGTAATCATGAGAAAAAAGCAACTCAAGCCTAAATATAGAACTGAAAAAGTCCCAGTTGCTGGGCCAGCTACTCCTTCCATTTCGCCAACCATACCCACTACTGAACTGAAGACTTCAAACTCTCCCGAGTCTGCAATGTTGGCTATCCTATCAGATTATTATTCAGGCCTTTCTTCCATTGTTCAGTATCTGTTAGCTAACAGTGTGGCATGCATAAGAGGTTCTGCATACACAGATGACCATTTCAGCCCTCATGACACCTTACTTCAGGTTTCAGGACTCTGTCAGGTTCATTTTAGTTTCAGCAGTGCAGTTACCAGTGGGCCTTCTTGCACAACATGCTGAATCTGCCTAGTGCTTTTTTTTTCACCTTCTCCGTTGTACAAGACCCTAGGCATACCTCTCATAGCCTCTGCTTTTTAGTTTGCCATGCTTTGTACTTGCTGTCTTGACTGCTTTCTACCAGCTTTATCTATGCCACCTTTAGGAGAACCCTTCCAAGACTTTGTCTTTAACTTCACCTCAGGCAACCTTATGTAGCTGGATGCAGGTTTTGTATTTCTTAGTTTTGTTGAAACCTGGGCTGATGCTGTGGTTGTGCCTTCAAACAGAATTGAAATACATGAGCGTGTAGATCGTGCTCTTTGCAGTTTAAAAAAAATAACTCTTTCAAAACTGAAAAACATACTTAAAAGAACCCGCGTCTTGGTGGTAGTGGTGGTTTTGAGGGGGTGGTAGTGTAATATTGTGGATGATCATTCTCTTTGTATTAACAATCAAATCATTATGGCAGTAAAGTGTGCTTTGTATCATTTTCATTTTAAATGTTGACATTGATTTGCTATGCAATGGAAAGTAAACTGGATCCAAGTTTTATGTTAGTGTAACATAGCAGATGAGTGCTTCTACTATTGAAAAGCAGGAGGTGTTATGCTACTATACCACTCAATCAAGACATGATGGAAGGAAAAGTGCAGTAAGTGCCATTGGCAAAATTACAGCCACTGCATTTGTAGTCCGTGAACAGCCTAGGACTCGTGGTGCTCCATAACTTGCTTGTTAGATTTCTGCAGTTAAAAAAAAAAACAGAAGCGGCAAAACAAACTAAATAAATAAAAATGCTGGCAGGCAGAGTTTTACAGGCACAAATCACTCAGATGATGATAAACCAAAGGTGTATTTAATGATAAAAATCCACAAGAAAAACAAATAAAATGTGAGTGCTTTCGTTAAACAAGTGTTAACTTCATCAGACCCTGATGAACACTTGCTTAACGAAAGTGCTCACATTTTATTTGTTTTTCTTGTGGATTTTTATCATTAAATACACCTTTGCTTTATCATCACCTGAGTGATTTGTGCCTGTGAAACTCTGCCTGCCAGCATTTTTATTTATTTAGATTTTCGCAGTTAGATGATAAAATATATTCTGGTATACTTGAGTGAAATAAGTAAATCTAATCTTTGAATAATAATAATTAAGCACTGTTTTTTTTTCCATTGGGCTGTAGTGATTCTATTAAAAATTTAAGTTTTTGTTGTTTTTTCAAGAGCCCAAATGGGACTCTGCATTGTTTAATGTGCAGGTGTATTTAAACATGGTATTTATTAAACCTTTTATTATTACTGCTTAAGTTAATATAATTTATCTGGCAATTGCTGCAGAGGTTAAGATTATGAGCTGTAGTTCATGTGGTACAGGGTCTGATTTTTTCAGTCCACATTTGCCTAATGTGTGACTGAGCAGGTCACTTAATCATGCATTGCTCCTGGGTCATCCAAGAAAAGAGACAGTGTGTGTACAGTGGACTTACCTTGTTAACAAACAGGATTACTATTTAATACAATTCAGGTGCACCTTGGACAATTGGATAGGGAACAGGAAATTCATCCCTCGTTTGACACCTATGTCTCTCATGAACGCAGGCAACCTGTAAATGGTTCATCTCCCAGGCCCTGGTTGTAAATGTTTCATCTTCCAAGCCCCTGCTTACACTTATCAAGGGTATCAGGAATTGTCAGAGATATGGGATGCATGGCTAGGCTTAAAAAGGCCCTTGTTGTTACCCTGCACCTCTAAAGCAATCACGGTTTCTTTCCTTGGATAAATGGCCTTTTTCCTAAAGATTGAAAGGCTACCGACTTATTTTACTTCATTTGGCATTTTATTCCACTAAGCTGAGATGATTTTGCAGACTTTTCTATACAAGGTAAACTAAAGTTAAGCCTTTTTGTAACACATGCCCTTTGAGGTTTCTGTTTGTGTTGTGTTCCATAAGTATATATTTTAAAGGATGATCGTAGTTTTTGTTCAATAATTTGAAGGTAAGTGTATTTATTGGATGTACTACAAGCACTGAGTTGTTATATGCTTGCTATATACTTGCTCACTGCCACTTGCTTGAATAGAGAAGTGCTTGAAGTCCCAGTACTTCAATTTACCATATCTACCTGACTTCCATAGCTCTATCAGAACCATAACTCTAATCCTAAAACTCCATTCCCATTCCCTAACCCCAAAAAAATCACTCTGTGTGCTCCCTAAGCCAAAAACTTCAATCCCTTCCTTAAACCAAAGTTTGATACAAGTTCAGAAGTTAATATAAATAAAACACTGTTGCTTTGGTTATATTTTGTGTTTAATATTTTATCTGTTCTTCAATTTACATTTGAATGTTAGTATCCCACAATTCCACAGGAGTAGGTGGAGTTAGATAATTAAGTATGCAAATGCTATGTTAATCAGCATACAGATTTTTGACCAGTTGTACCTACTTTTCATGGGCCTTTGTCCAGATTTTTGATGTTTCTAGGTTGAGAGGTATGATGAATACCTCACTTTGTATCAGAGTCACTCAGGTGAGGAAAAGATGAGAAAGTATTTTGTCCTTAATTGAGAAGGTATTTTGATTGCTGAAGTATTATTTTCTTCTTCATGACTGAAGATATTTTGCTTTTCCTAATAAACATTTTTGTTTCACTACAGGCCTTTCAGAATTTTGTAAAATCATCTTTTACTGTGGTATATCAAAAGATAGATTAGCAAAGATATTCGTGAGACATAAACCCTTGTGGTATGAAGCAGGCTAGGACTGTAACTCTAGTATACCTTATACGTACAAGGGATATCTTTGCCATGGAAATGCAGAATAGTTACTGACTTATTAAAATGCAAAGTTATGATATATATATATATATATATATATATATATTTTTGCTCCAGAATGTAAGATTGCCAGACAGCATGCTAAGATGTTATCTTCATTTTCCGATGGGCAACCTGTATACAGTTTTAATTCTAAATCATAATTAGTAATTATAATATGGGCCAAAACTTTGCTTAATTGAAAACTGCAGCACAAACTTCCAGATAAGAATGGTTGTTGGATTATTAGATTTTTTTTCCCTTTTATGATGAGTTATGGACTTTGTGTTCCATATAGGGATCTAACCATGATGACCCAGTATTTCTTTGATTAGCTCTGTGCTATTAAAATTTTATGTGAAGGTATACATGGAGCTATTTTAGCAAGGGACGTTAATGTCACCCTAGTCTCAACTAGAGACAGGACAAATCCATGCAGTGAAACACATATTAAATTACAAAAAAAATCATTATGAAAGCATGCAACCACTTAGCACTAGTTAATGTATTGCGCCTACTAAATCCTGCTGACACAATATATATTTTACTTCCCTGCAAGGCATTTCAGTGAGCAGAAATATCTATTTTCCTATCACCAATACACTAATTTCTTGTTCTGAAACTCTTTAATCTAACCAGACCCTAATATGGATCATGAAGTCGTCTTTCTTAATCTATTCCCACACCCCATTCCAGAAGATAATAAGAATGTATCCATTAATTGTTAAACAATAACATATTCTACAATATATTAGGGGAATAATTTAAACATTTTATAATTGTTAACTTTCCTTCTAGCATGTATACTAAAATATGGTGGGAATCCCTAAAGTTAGAGCTAAGCTGCTTATGCTTAGGGGCAAAGAAATTGTTACTAAAATCTTTACAGGATGAAATTTCTGCTAAATACTATCTTGTCGGTGATCTATGGAATAGCTGTAAAAGTGTTACATTTGTGGACTCCCACTTCCTCAAGCAACACAAACAAGATCACCAGTGTATTAATGTTCTTTTTTAAGGAAAAAAAAATCCCAGTTATACCTTAGCCTGGCAGAGGGAAATAAGCCTAGTAAATTGTTATACCATAGGCTTAAATTTAAATGGGCAGCTACAATCGTATCAGGAGTCAGGACTTCCTCATCAGGACAAATTGTCACATTCCCTAAAGGTATTAATTACAGATTTTCTGACTTCTTTAAAATATATTCAGAAAGAGTTATGACCTACCCAACTTGATTGAAAAAATAAGTTCCTTTTTGTACAAAATTAACTTTAATTGACACATTACCAAGCCTTGTTAGCAAATCCTGTATCGGAGCAAGAGATTACATAAGCAATATAGTCATTTAGTAAATGAAAAGCCCAAGGACCAGATGCATGCCAGTATGTTGGGCACTTATTGAAGCTACTATATTGAATCCAGCATCCAATGGAGATTAAAATGGTATCGGACATCTCACTGCAAACCCTTTATACTATGGCATTCAATTTTTTTCACCTACACTGCCTTCAAAACTTTTAATAAAATCTTAAATTGCCCAATACATGGGGTTCTGCCATCCCTATGTGGGAAAACCCCAGTTTCTATTGTATAAGTCCCTCATTGTAGTCTCACTATGGGCTAAACTGGGAATTGGGACCTGACAATGACAGTAGATGCAACAGGAGTTATGAATGGTTTTGACAACATATATAAGCTTTGGGATCTTCCCCAATCAGATTTTTGGAAGTTTTTTCTGAATTCAATACCCCCCTTTAACTCTCACTTCACATTAGTACCCTTCCCTCTTTGCAGTCAACAGGGAATCACTCATGCATCTAAACCTTCAAAAAAGTTGTAAGGCTTCTGATTTATATACTATCTTGTCACTTCCCCTTCACACTGAAGTCCATAACTCTGCTCATTTTTGGCTTTCCTGTTTAGATGCGGAAATTCCTGAACCATATAACAACATTTTTAGGAATGCCTATAGATAATTTATAACTTACCTATATGCTTTTTATTCAAAGGGGTATTAAGATTGTCATTTCCATACAGAAGGGTCTTGCTTCTCAGATTAACTGTCAAGCATGTGGATATCCCAACCTCAATATAATGCATACATTTTGGGTTTAGTCTCCAGTTTATCAGTTATGGGTAAGATCAACTCTTTGTCTTAGCCGATTTTTTAACCAGTCTCTCTACTGCTCTTAATCATTGTTATGATCTAGTTTCTTATCCACTTCTGCCCCACTAGTAATGAATAGAGTATCATTGCAATTTTCAACAATAGTTAGGGCCTGCATTGTTTCAGCATGGAAAATACCCTCTGCTTTGTCTGAAGAAGGCCTATGCACTTGGTTCTTAAGACTTGGGAGCCTCTTTGCTAAAATCCCATATGAGCATTCACTGTCTTCCATCTCAAATACCTTATCTTCTCCCTGTATTACTATGACCCTAAATTTATGGGTTGAATTTTTAGGAGTTAACATACAAAGCATATATGAATTCTTTATTATAAACTAGCCCCAATGAATAAATTAACTTAGTTAATCAATTACTTTTTTAAATTTTATTTTAAACCATTTCCTACATTAATTTCTAATATTAAACTTGATAGATTTGTATACTCTGAACTTCTTGCATTCCACTAGATGTATAATATTCTATATGGTGCTTTCAATGAATGTTATAAAGTACTGATACTTTTCTTAGTATGTAATGGTATACTCATAATCCTTTTCCCCAGCTGTATATAGCTCTGAAATTTGCTCAGTTCTTATTTTCTCTTTCTTTTTATATATTTGAAATGCTGTCTTATTAGCTGTTGTGATGGCTATCTTCAAATAATGTGTTGTAATGTGTATTTATGAATAAAAGTTTGCTAGAGCATTTTTTTTTTGTTTGTGCAATGGTTAACATTCTCTAAAAATACTGCTAATATACTTTGTCTACAAGGTTGGCATGCTGTTTAAGGCATTGAAAGAGCCTAATCTGGAAAAACTGTACAGCATCATCAAATGGAAGTAATTTAGTATATTCCAGTTTATAAAATATAGAATTTTGCTGAACTGCTTAGCTGTGAAGTTCCTCATATTTTTGTTAAGCTTGATTTCAGTACATTTCTAATTTGTATCAGACTTTGACTTTTTCCTGAACAATGGGACCAGATCTGGGTGTTTATTTCTTACTGGTTTATCTATTGTTTAATTAACTGAACACAACTTAATTACTTTGTTGGCTCCTACTGATGTCCTGCTCTGTTGTGGTTTTTGTACCCACAATGATCCATATTCAGCATGTGTTTATTGATTATTGCTTTATTACTTAAAACCTGTTTTTAGTACCTACTCAAGTCTCCTCTTTGGTTTCCTGTTTATTTATTTAGCTGGTATTCAGTCTTTAGCCATTTGCTCTTTTCTTTTATCCAGCATGGCTGCTGCAGTTGATCACTTGTTAGTGGTGTGATTTATTTGGGCTGGTGCCTAATTACTGGTTACCCAGGCTTTTCTCAGTATCATTAACTGAAGATCCCTGGAAAAAATACTTTCCCTATGAGATGATCAAACTTGTCTTGTAAATTCACCTTCTCTGCTTAATTCCACAATTATTCCCTTCCATAGTCACAACAGACCACTTAGCTATCAACTTTTGCCTTATCATCCACCTCCCAAATCTCTTTTAATAAATCTACTTCCAGTGAAGTCTGTAAAGCGAACCTTAGATTTTTATTGATTATTTAAAAAACATAAATTATCTAATTACTCTGATTCCTTGAACTGTATAGAGAAAACTGACACTCTCCATACTAAGTAAAGCAATATATACAGCAAATATCCAACCTGTTGGGATAATAAAATCAAAAGGTTATCTAGAAAGAAATTTAATCTCATAGCCTTATATAAACCATTAACATTCCAGCATATAAAACAAAAGTTAACCAAATTAGCAAGGAACCCATATATCGTATGAGATGTATCTAGGCCGCTCAGGAGCACATGGCAGCCATCAACACCGAGGACAGCCATAAGGCATTTAACCATTTACATGAAATCTGCAGTATTTATTTATTTATTTTTATTGACATTTCATTACCAGAAAGTCTGATTGAGTGTAAGCCCATCTTCAGTTGAGGCCTTTTAAGAAAAGCTCCAAATTATTACAAAACATTTTAAGAAGAATAATTTTGCAGTCTTCAAAAATAAAACAAAAAGATCTGCAGTTTAAATAATAACAGATTAGACATAGTATAAAAGCATTGATTAAAAATCGATATAAGGTATATGACAATCATTTAATATGTAGAGAAATTGTAGACAGTTTATAGAGAAATTAAAGATAAGTTAGAATTGCAATATGAAGTGAGGGAAAACAGGCTTATGGTATATTTAATGAGAAAGTCATGGAAGAAAATTATATAGCAGTAAGGAAGTACATGAAGAAGGGAGAGGAAGACAGTATAGCCAATGAAACAATACTTGTTCCCATTTAGAGTTATAGTTAATCCTGTATCTGAGCAAGAGCAGAGATTGATTTTAGTTAGGAAGTCTTTCAGAGTAGTTTTAAAAGATGAGAAGGAGGGTATAGATGGCTGTTAAAGGTTCCTGAGTAATTTTTTGGAGGTGTACCATGTTGTCACATATACAAGTGAGAGTGGACTTATCTGTGTATTGTATTAGGGTGGCCTGTTGAGTAGAAGTACAGCAGGTGCTCGTAAAAATGTTAAGCAGAAGACCAGGGACAGAACCTTGTTGTACACTGGTGGTGACTGGGAGGTAAGAGAGAGCATGGAGTGCTATTTTACTTACTGATGCCTATTATGCAGGTAGCTTTTGCCCACAGAAGGGTGGATTGAGGGAGACCTAGTAAGGACATTTGAAGTAGAAGTTTGCTGTGATAAACAGTGTTAAAGGCTTTTGACAAGTCTAGAAATAAGGAATAGATTAGTTTGCCATTATGTCCAGCTTTATTGACATATCTATATAGGTTCACAGGACAGTGCTAGTACTACAGGAAGGATAAAAGCCATGTTGTGTAGTAGATAAGAGTTCATCCTGCAGGAGATATTCCAGCAATTGTTTTTGAATACATTTTTCAAGTACTTTGGTGAGGGGAGATAAGATTGCTATAGGCCTAAAGTTATTAATGTCTGTTGAATCTCCTCCATTGTGCAGAGGGATAATACATTACTTCTTCAAGAGTGAGGAAATGTGAGATTTATGGAAAGACCTATTACTGAAGATTGAGACAGAATAGGCAATGCTACTGGCTGCTGTTTTTAGGTACTCCCTTTGAAAGATCATCAGCTGATGAAGAGCACAATTTAAGTTTGTTTAAGAGCAGTTTTATATAGGATATGGACACAGGTTTGAAGGTAAAAGTGAATGTTGTGATATGTGGCTGTTGGACAGGATTGGGATTAGATGTTGCGGAATCCTACTACCTATAAAATAAGATGTGAAATGTATTGCAATTTTGAGTGGTGAGTTATCAGGAGAGGGGTTTGGGTTTATTTCTTTTCTGGACGGGATGTAAGACTTTTTTAATGGATGTCCAAAATCTTTTAGGTTTGTGTTTAGTATTATTTTGAAAGTTATTACGGTATAGTTTTTTGTCTACATGTATTTGCTTTGTGTGTGATTGTGAAGTTTTTAGAAACACAATATATATTGTTTTAGCATTTTATACTTCCCATAATTAGTGCATACAGTAGTCCTTCTGGATTAGTTTGGCACCCTAGTCTTAGCATCTTATACTTCCATTAATTGCTGTCATGGGCCTTAGTTGTTGGCTGCTCTTCCTCCCTGTACATTTCACTTGCATTCAACTACTGTCCCATATAAAGGTGAACAAAGCACTCAACATAGAATAGACTGCACTATATTTATTGACCCACACTACTTTACCTTTGAGATTATTTCTGTAGGCATGATTTACTGCTACCTGGTCCAACCCACTCTGTTCAGTCTCACCGCACTTGGGCTCACTCTGACCCCTTACCCTACCACCAATTCCCACCCCCCCTAGTACTGCTACATTGATTTTAACCCAACCACACCCACTACTATCAATTATCCAGTCACAATCCCTAACATAAAACCACAAACACCCTTTTCACTAAGTCCCTCCTCTTTCCTAAATACATCACACTACCCATGCCCAGTCTACATACTTATCAAACACCATCTACTTAATGGACCCAGCTTAGACACTTCACCTATATTACTCCTAACAAAAATATAAACATCCGTCAGCCTAAAACAGCCTTAACTAATCCGTCACTCCAGCACCCCAAATACCGTAATGTTGCTACTCCATACTTCCCTAATACTTCTTCTCTTCTTAGCCTGCCAATTAACATCATATCACATACTCTTAGTTACAACCTTTCCCTCACCTACATTGCTACTCCCCCTCCACCACATACCACAACCATAAACATCAATATAGCCCCAACTTTGTCAACAATAGTAAGGCAGACCACTTCACCTGTAAGTATGTACATCAGCTCACTATGCCCCAACTACTTTGTAAATATACTAAGCTAACATACAGACATCCATACCTAATACTAGACTCTTTATACGACCTCAAACTAAGTGGCAATATCCACCTAAATTTAGGCCCCAACAATAATCAACACTATACCATACCCGATAATAGGGCATCATCAGAGTAATGAGACAAACTACCGTTTTCACGTTTTCTTTATCAAAACAACAATTTATTACTTAATTACCAAACGATGTATTCCAATGTATCAATTATTGTTTAAATGTTCAAATGCTTTACTATATAAGGGATGATGGTAGTTTGTCTCATTACTCTGATGATGCCCTATTATTGAGGGTGAAAGCGCTCAGTGTTTGTTCGTGGATGTTTGTTGGTCCTATCTACAATAAAGCAGAACTTTTTTTAAAAAACAGGATTCAAGGTTCATTGGATTTAATTGTTTTACAAGTTCTACGTTTGTGGATTTTTGAACTATACCATACCCTTCACACATACTCAAAATACTACTAACTTACACCATACAAAATCTAACCTTCTACTTTTAAACATGAACCTTAGAAGCCTAACAAAGTACATGAATGTTATGTCTCACTTTCTCTATACTTCCCTCTTATAGCAGTTTTTACTGAAACCTGGCTAAAACTTGAAATAAGCAACAATGAAATTCTTACTCCAGACTACAATATCCACAGATTGGACAGAATCACTAAACATAGCGGTGGAATAGCTATTTATTATAAAAACACACTCATCCTAGAATGTTTACATCCAAAACTCTCGGACTTCAATAATGTAGGGATACTATTTACTCGACTCAAAATAAATCCACTAAATACATAACCATTGTAGCAATATATATCCCGAGCCAACAAACCCCCATAATTGAAGATTGCTTTCACTGGTCATCCCTATCATTTCCCCAAGAAAATATTATAATGATAGACTTCAATACAGACTAGCTCACTTGCTATCAAACAATCCCTCAAACTTCATCAATCTGCAGTGATTCTCCCAATTAATATAAATCCCAACTAGAGTCAACAAAAGAAGCAATAGGCACTCAATTCTTGATGGGATTTAAACCAATAAACCCTCACTAGCCCATCAGTCAGGATGCTTCGCTGATAGTTTAATTGACTTTCAACCTACCTTCCTACTCAAAAACTTCACCCTACTAAAAATACAGACTCCTAACAAAAAGAGTTTTGCTACACAAACTTTAATATCCATTTTTCAACTCTGTGACTAGTCTCCACTAAAATAATTGCTCCTAGATGCTGCCATATATCACTTTAATAGCACATTCCTGGGCATATTAAATAGTCTAGAACCTCCTAGCACAGTTAAGGTAAAAATCAAACTATGCTCCCTGGTCAACAAAAGATACCAAACAGTTATTTAAACTTAGAGGTAAAGCTTGGTCATAATATCATGCCAACAAAAATCAAACCACCCATGACTATATCCAAAACTAAAAAATAAAGTCAAAACCCAGATCAAAAATGATAAAAAAAAATCATAGTATAATAGAACCCAACAGAAACACCAAAACATTCCTCAAAAATGCTGGACTGCTATAAATCAACTACTACATTCTAGTCAGTCCTCAACCACAACCCCAACCACTGAAAATACTACAGGCAGTATAGCCACCAAATTTAACACGTATTTCACAAATGCCATACCATCACTAAGCAAAAACAAATGCAGTGCCCCAGCAACCATACCAAATGGAACCAATGAAAAGACCAATACCTTCTCCTTCAAAGCTGTACAGACAAGTGCCATAAAATGCTTAACAAACTAAGGCCCACTTCTCTCGCTGCTGATATTTTACTTTCTGAATATCTAAAGATAGTTGCAAATATCATTACATATCCCATTTCAGTGTTGATCAAGCACTCAATCTCAGAACAATACATTCCCAAGATCTGGAAAATTTCCTATGTCATACCTTTACATAAAGGTGGAACATCTACAGAACTCTCCAATTACAGATCAATAACAATTCTTTCACCACTATCAAAAATATAACCTGTTAACTAACAAATTTCTGACTAACTCCCAGCATGGCTTCCGATCCAGTCATAGTACTTCTAATGCCCTCATAAGTTTCACAACTGCAATTAACCAGCTGAGAAATAATGGCCAGCTATTATCATCCATCTTCCTAGATATGTCCAAAACATTTGATACAGTCTCACACCAAAAACTTCTCAATCAGCTCTCAGCTCTGAAACTAAGTGAATCTGCCCTACCATGGTTTCATAACTGCCTATCTAACTGACAACAGGCAGTTAAATGGCAAGGTGAACTCTCCTCTCTGTTACCTATCACCTTGGGTGTACCACAGGGTTCAATCCTAGGCTTACTACTCTTTACTATCTTTACAAACTAACTACATACTGCTACCCAGATACCCATCTTGCTACTATAATGCAGTATGCAGATGACTTCATGCTCATCTGTACTGCATTGGCACTTTCTCAACTCCAAACCATAACCCAACAGTCCTTCTCAGCTATAGTATCCTAGCTCACTATTGGCTAATTCTCAGTCCCAATAAAACAAAATCAATGCTCTTTTCAAATACAAATACCCAGTCTGACAAACCTCCTTTACAATTTATTCATCTAATAATAATAAGATTGATGCTGTACCACAAATAAAGCAACTTGGTGTCATGATCAATAATAACATGAAGTTTGACAAACATCTATCGCATGCTATTAAAAAGGTTCACATAAAACTATATTGAGTTAAACCATATTTCACCAACTCCACTAGACAATGAGTTGCTAGGACCCACCTTCTCTCCACTCTTCTCTACACCTCCCCTCTCTTCACCAACCTTAAAAAACAGACCTTGCTAAGCTAGAAGCCTGCTGCAATAAAATAGCCAGATTCACCTCAAACTCCCCATATAAATCACATCACTTTGCAGCTGTACATCAACTAAACTGGACAGAGTTACCTAACTTCTTAACTTTCACCAAACTTATAACTGCCCATGGTGTGATACACCAACCTGAGAAGTGTCCAGCACTGCATAACCTACTCCTACCATACTCTAAGACAAAACCCCCAAGATCCTCTGACAAATTGTTAGACATACACATAACAAAAGCTAATAATAGTTCTGGAGACTCACTGTAGTCTAACCTCATCTTCAGGACTTGGAACTCTATCCCACAACACATTGTAATTGTGAGCACCCCACATTTAAAAAAAACTCCTTAAGAAACTCTTGTCCGATTCCTGGCTTTACTCATGCTCTGTCCCAGCTGATAGTCACACCCTGCTTCATAGCCTTTCCATCAATACCTGCCTACCCTCCCACCACAGCATTATATATACTTGTTGCACTCTTTACAGCCTATCACTATCCTTCATACCTCTTCTACTTCTTATTCTCCCCCCATTACACATCCTTCTCTCATCTCAACCTCACCCTAACACCTAACACTATTTGCTGATAACCCAACCAACCTGTACTACCACATCTCTACTATCATCTTCCTATCTCCTTTACCTACTCTTCTCCAAACTGTACCAGGAAAAATATAATATGTATTTCTTTTGTTCAATACTTTTTCTATACTGCTGCACTACTACTGCTGACTACCACTGTTCACTATTGTTCACTATTGTTATCTTTACTGCCACACTACTACTGCTATCTACCACTAACTATGGTTATCATCACAGATCATGCAAAATTTCAAAACTAACATCAAATTGTATTATTCACTGTATCTGTGTACATACCAATATCTTAGCATTTTATACTTTTATATTTGCTTGACATCATGAACTTCCAACTATTGTACTTTGTAAATAATATGTACTCCATTCAATTGTATTTTTGGAGCTTTTCTCCCTGGGCCTCCACTGTAAAAGGGTAAACAAATGTCAAATAAATAAATATTGAGGTGTTTTATATTTTTTACCAGTCAGTCCATGTTTTTCTGTCCTGCATTAGCATCCTTCTCTTTTTGGTTAGCCAAATCACATTATTTGTTTTCAGTCTCTTCCTTCTATGAGGTTCAAGGCTATATAGGATATTTACAAAAGTAGTATTAAATTCAATTACAGCATCATCCAAGGGGAGGATTTTTAGGAAGTTCCAGTGAATAAATGATAGTGTAGTAATGGGCATTTCTGAGTTAAACTTGGAAAGGTTACATGCTCTTTTGTAAATATGCTGTTTAACTGTATGTTGTGAAATGTTTAGTTGTATAGATTGGGAGATGATCACTGAGACAGTCTGACGTTTTACCTTTGAAGGAGTATTTGCTATGGTCTGATACTAGTATCCAGTCTAATAGAGAATCTGATGTGTTGCTATAATGTGTGGGCCTATTATTTACTTGTGTGAAACCATGTAAGTTCATGCTAGATGTAGGGGAATGAGAGTTTATGTTCACCCAAATGATATTCACAACACCTATAATTTTTTTTCTTGTGGCAGTGTTATGGATATCCAGTGTAGGATATCTTCCAGCATAGATGTATTGTCACCAGGAAGGATATAAAGAATAGTAATGCATATTTGTTTATAATTGTTTAATTTTAAGGAAAATAATAATCTCTGCTGAACTGAATTTTGGTGTCGGTTTTGCTCTAAGGGGAAATGTGGCAGATATTGGGAAATATTAAATCAATGCAACTATTCTTCATCTTTATATGATCATTGTGGATGATATTATAGCCAGAGTCAGGAGGTATAACTTTGGAGTTGTTTACGCTGGGTTTAAGCCAAGTGTCAGTTACACTGAGAACATCAGGCTTATATTGGATAATTCAGACCTGTAGTTCCACAATTTTATTTCTTATAATTCTAACATTTATTGCAGCAAAAATTAGATCACCAGGGCTGTGGATTGGCTGTTACTGGGTTACAGAAGTGTGTGGTAAGAATTATCTTTGTGTTCATTGTGATAGGTGGGGCCAAGATTAGGGTGTATATCTCCTCCTAGAAGGATTGTAGTATATTGTGGAATTAGGCATACTTGTTTATTGGAGAGGATTATTGCACTTCATTTTGTTTTGGTTTGAGGTGAAATGCAATTAATCAGCCTATACTTGGAATAAAGTTGAGGGGAAATATTAAATACGTTTGGTGCAATGTGTGGAGATTGTAAAGAGGAAATATGGATGGATAGGTGGTTGCAACAGAGTTGGGTATATGTTGCAATATATTACTGAGTTGGTGTAAGATGAAAGATGGCAAAGCAGGAGAAAAGGAATAGAGGATAAGCTGTAGAGTAGCATAATTAAGTACGAGAAACTGCATTGTATAGATGTTAGGTAGTGCAGAAGTAGTAATGAAGACCGAAACAAGAAGCTGCAAGACTGTAGGAGATTCAGTGATTGTGGATTTTGAAATATGGAAGAGGATAGCTAAGAAGAGAAAAAAAGATGTAGTTTGTCCTAGTATCTTCTCTGGAATATAAGGAATAGAGGCGTATTAAAGGCTAGAGTAGAATAATGTATTCATTCTAAGAAGAAATCAGGGTTTATTTGGGAAAAGAAAAAGATACAATATGGAACAGATAGGTATTATTAGGGAGGGCTGTGATTATAAATTGATATAGTGCAAAGCAGTATGGGAGGAAGAAAGATAGGAATGGGGCTAAAAATTAAATAGATATAGGGAAGCAAGAAACAAGAAACAGAAGTACATGTATAGAAGCAGTATGGTCACTGGAAGGGTTTTGGAATAAGAGTCAGAAGTGAAATGTGTATGTAGGACGTATAATAGTAGAGTAAGAGGTGGTGGGTGGGAATTGGGGATAGGATAGGGGAGCATATCAGGCTATCCACCCTCAGTTCAATTTATAACTGAGCTAAATCCGTTTAAAGCCAGAACAAAACAATTAGCAAAGAGATGTGAGTAAGACAGTTTGTCTGT
>NC_056726.1:139975439-139982939 GCF_019279795.1 Protopterus annectens
CAGCAGCATACACAACAAGGACTATCAATGGTCTGTAATTATATTCTGATGCGATAGCTGACATAGTAATCACACACACACACACACACACACACACACACATTGATGCAATAGCTGACATAATCGCACACACACACGACACACACACACACACACACACACACACACACACACACACACACACACACACACACACACACACACACACACACACACACACACACACACACACACACACACACACATAAACATGTGCATGCACTTGTGTCATAAATAGTGTGCACAAAAGGATTTCCATAGTATTTAAAACATAAAAATGCAGCACCTAGTTTTTAAATAACTCTTTCAAATGGGCAAAACCTGGACCATAAGGGCTAAATGTTTTGACTTCACAATACAGTTTTCAGTATGAAACACAGCTGTATTTGTCTTTATATTCACATTCATGTAATGAGGCCTATTAAAACTTCATTTATATAGAGTCTGTTAATAACCATTTAATCGGTGCAGAGTTACCTACCTATGTGCAAAAGACTGAAATCATTACTTGAGTAACAGTTTTAGTTCATACATGGCATTTCTTTGAAATACCAATTGTTTTTGTATGCCATCTGAAATATGTTCATGGATTCATAGGTGTGTAATAGGCTAATGGCCCTGGAGCCTTTACAAGCCTAGTCCATAGAAGTGGCCTGGCATCGTGCCACCTGATGTTAATTCCCAGTGCCTCTATCAAGTAGAGCCACTGCAGTGATCCCCGGGGTGAACTTTCTATTTCCCATCCACTAATTAAGATGTCTCTTGAAGAGGGCCAGTGAGGTGCTCCACTTGACATGCATGGGAAGTCTATTCCAGAGCATGGGCAGTCTCTGGGTTCTGAACCTGTCACTCCAGCATGTTCTGTTGATTATGGTAATGAGGTTGAGGTCTCTGGAGCGTGTGGTGTGGAGGGATTTGGATTTCTTTAGATGTAGCATTTCTAGCAGAGCTGGGTCAGACACGGCTTTGTATGTCAAGCAGAGATCGCTACTTAGTAGACGCTATGAGACAGAGAATAGCTAGAGTTTTTTTGAGTCTCTCCATGTAGGACATGTGTTTAAGGCCTAGGATCCTATTGTGAGGTACTTTTGTGGCCTTTCCAGCTCTTGCATGTGTCTAGTGAAGTACATGCCAAATGGGACTTTATACTCGATGATTGGCCTAATGAGGGGATGATGACCTCTTTCTTTCTGGATGAAACCCACTTGATAATGAGATGTGCCACATAGACTGTGGTCAGAAAGTCCTTCTCACTGTGGTGGTCGAAGGAGAGGTTGCTGTCAACCTGTGTGCCCCATATCTCTTATAACGCCTAGAGTGTTCAGTGGGCTCTCATCAATGTGGTAATTAGTGGGAACTGAGTTTTTCCTAAAGGGGATGATGACACATTTTTTGGCATTAAGCTTAAGGCCATGGTTTAGACACCAGTCATTGGTCTCAGTGAGGCCTTTCTGTAGGATGTCTACATCACTTGGGGAGTTAATAATGGCTCCCAGCTCACAGTTATTTGTGAACTTGGTCAGCCAGTGTCCCTCCGTGATGGCCTGGACTTCTGAGAAGTAGATGCCAAACAGGAAAGGCCCAGGACCGATCCCTGTGGGACTCCATTCCTGTCTAGTCGGCAGTCTGACTTGGAGTCCGCTACTTTCACACTGTGGGTTCTGCCTAGTTTGGTGCATTTATCAATAATTCCTGAGTGGGGAATGGTATCAAAGGCCTTGGCCAGATTAAGGTAGGCTGTATGAACTGCCTTGCCCTCATCCACAGCTTTGGTGACAGACTCAAAGAAGTCAACCAGGTTGAGCAGGCATGATCTACCTTTCATAAAACCAAATTGCGTGGGATCTAGAGTTTTTAAATTCCCTATATCCTTGTTAATTAGGTCCATGATGATGCACTCCATAGCCTTACATATCAGATTCATCAGACTAATGGATCAATAATTCACAGGGTCTGTAGTCACTCCCCCTTTATGGAGAGGGATGATTGTAGCAGTGCACCATTCAATAGGGACAACATCTGAGGTGAGGCTGTGATTGAACAGGGCACACATGTGGTGCCATTTCAATTTGTTTTCATGTAGAACACATCCAGGGATATTGTCGGGTCCCATGGAAGCTGTAATTTTGGCCTTTGACATTGCAGCTTTAACCTGTGCTGCAGCAATGCTGGGTGCCCAGCATTCCTCTGGTATTGTGACTGGTCGTTTAGGTGGGGGAGAGGGATAAATTTGGCACTGAATGTGTCAGCCAGTATATTATTTTATTTATTTAATTATTTATTTATTTCCAGTTTGATTACCAGGGAAGTCCACTGGGCCCAGAGAGCTCATTTTCAGTGGAGGCCTGGGGAGAAAAGCTCCATGAAACAGATTACAGTAAAGATAGCAGTCCAGGAAAAATAAAAGTACAAGTACAAATACGTATCAAATAATACAAAGCGTGAGCAATATTGCCCATAGTGGAAAAATATCGTGCAGATACATTTTAACAAATTCACACAGTTAAAGTCAAAAGTGAAAAGATATTTACAATATTTACAGAGTGTGAGAGATCGTATGGGAATTAGCTATTGAAGGTTATAGCCAGCTATAAGGTGCTTAGGAACTCAGGAGAATACCCTCCCAGGGGCTTTTGTTAAGAGTTCTAGGTAGGGAGATTGCAGTTACATTTCCATTTGGAGGAGAGGTAGGTGTAAAGCTGAGTTTTGAAGTTGTTTGTGTTTGACATTGCCCTTAGTGTGCAAGGTAGAGAGTTCCATTTTTTTACCTAAGGAGAAGGAGAGGAGACGTTGTCCAGCAGGACGTTTAGGTTTGTGGACAGTAAATAAGTTTTGGTGTTCAGATCTGAGAGTTCCATTTGGGTGTATGGGGGAAGGATGTTAGTTAGAGCGGGACATTTGGTTGGATTAAATATTAATCTATGTGCTGTAGTGAGCTGGAGGAAGTCCAGGTAATTTGTGAATTCTAATCAGTTGAGGGATTGGAGGGTAACAATCAGACATGTTGGCAATATCTGTTGCCTAAGTATAGGAGGTACCATTATGCAGCAACTCAGAGCAAACCTGGGTATTCCCGTGGAGATTCTTGATATAACTATAGAAGGTGTGGTTGGTTTTAGTGTCTGCCATAATTTTGACGTCATAGCTGGCTTTAGAGGTTTTCATGTGGGATCTCAATTTTTTTATTGAGGCTAATAAGGCAGTTTTTCCAGTCTTGGGATTTCACCTTTTTCCGCAACAGTTTCTTCCTTCTGTTTGCCAGTTTGTAAGTTTATTAATGTCAGGGGACCACCAGATTGGCTTCTTTTTTTTGGAGGAGTGCATCTTGGTTCTGTTGGGTATGGCTAGTTCCATGCATTTATGTACGTGTCCGTACAGTGAATTGATGCATGTTTCAGTGGTCATGCATCTATTTCCCATTACCATGGGTGCCATGGAGTTAGCCACCTCTGTTTTTAGGAGCCTAAAGTCAGCTTTGGAGAAGTTTTTCATGGTGGTTACCTTTGCGAGGGGTGTGGGTGAGATGTGGATTTCCATGGTGATTAGTTTTTGGTCAGATTTAACCAGGGAAGAATTGACTACTGGTGTAGAGCAATGGTTGCCCATGTTAGTAATAACCAGGTGAAGAATGTTGCTTCCTCTAGTGGGGGCAAGAATGAGCTGGTCCAGGGCATTGGAAATGATGAATTCCAGGAAGCGTTGGGTCAGTGTATTCATCCATGAATAATTTTTCCAGTTGATGGAGGGGTAGTTTAAGTCACCTAGTATGAGAGTGTTGGGTTGGACCCTGATAGTTTCTAGGGTGCTTAGGAACATGGAGTGAGAATCTTGGGACATGTTTGGGGATATATAGTAGGCTACAACCTGAATCACTGTCTTACCCAATGTTAATTGTACCAGAAGTATTTCAGATGCGTTATGCTGGGCTACTAGTCTGGAGGTGTGTATATCCTTTATGAATATGGAGGCACCACCACCTTTGGAGCTTCAAGTCAATGTTCTGGGGATGAAAGGTGTGGAATGAGTTATAGCCTGGTCGCACAGGGGTGTTTTCTGCTGCTTTAAACCAGGTCTCAATTACAGCACAAATGTCGATGTGTTCCATTTTGAGGATTGCTTTGAGGAAGTGCATCTTGAGATTTAGACTTCTAGCATCGAGCAGCATGACCTTCAGATTGCATTTATTTACAGTGGTAATTTGGTCTTAGGAACATCACCTAAAAAAAGGCACTATAATGGTGGCAAGAGCCTTAGCCAGTATCCAGAAACCCAGGGGTAACAGATGCAGGCCATTTCTGGCAAAGCATCGAGGTCTCTTAATCAATGTTCTAGTCTTATTCTGCTGTTTTACATTATGTGGTCTCTTTCAGGTGCCGTGAAGAAAGGTGTGAATGGAATAGCTGAGTTACAATACTGCAAGGGGGTGGTGACTGCACAGATATTATGGGCTAGACTCAAAAAGAGCTTATTCTTGTGGTAGGGTTTGAATCCCTCAGTTTCTGTTTTTTTACTGTATGAGTATCAGTTAACTAGATAATACTCTGGCATAATTGGAAAAAATGACTAGGCTCGTCAGTGGTCTCCTGAATCACATGTCTAGTAACTGCCTATGACTCTTAAAACTGATGGTCTGAATTGTTTAGAATATAAAGACATTATTTCGGCTAAGAAACTGAAGTAGAAAAAATTAGTAAAAGAATGGTTTACATAATTGGAAAAGTAGCAATAGCACAAATGGGGAGAAGATGATCATATTATCATATTAGATGACATAAATATAAACAAAACTGGGAAGGGACATTGAGGAAGTCTTCTGACATCCTGTACACATGAAGTGTATCTCCAGCAGAAAAAGAAAAGCTACAAAGCTTCTGAAATGTAAGCAGGAATGTCCTTTATGCAATACTGTTCGTCACTTGTGTTCATACTGACATAAATAGGACAGATGAAAGTAATATAAATTGTGCACCATATGTACTAGAAGAAGAATATAGAACAATATGTATTGTGTTGGTAAAAAGTGATGTAATAGGGCAACATTTTAAGGGTACCATAATGCACACCATGAATAAAAGTGGCTACTACCTCCCTCAAAAAAAAAAAAAAGGAGAGAGACAGGGATCTAGCTGAACAAGTTAGATAAGCAGATGTACACACCTGATACCAGAGACAGCTAAGGAAGTATTATTTCACAAAAAGGTGATGAATGAATGAGACAGCATTTCTGAAGCTATGTTGTCAAAAATATGTGAAATTCATAAATGCAGGGAAATTGTAAGGCAGCCCTTATTTAAGTTTTATTTCATCATGCTCACAATATGAAATTGGTAAACTACACAATAAAATATCATTTCAAGGTTATAATGTAAAACACAGAAAATGCATATAATTCTTAGAGGGTGGCTTACTTGTACATCCCATGTGAGGGTAGATCTTCCCTCATGATCCCAAAATCTAAATATACTACCTATGAAGTCACAGAACGTAATGAAAAAGCAAAAAGTAGGAACATTAAATGCTCTTTTTACTGTGAGTGGCAATCTATAAGTTGTTGAAGCATTAGTTATAGACAAGGTCACTTAAAGATATGTAATATTCAACTGTCAACAAAAACAAGACACAACATATGCTGTTTCCAAGTTTCTAATTAAGAAAATACTGTAGTTTATCAAATGTGAATAGAAATGGGCAGGCCCTGTGGCTACACATTTCATATCTGCTAATAGAACCTTCTGTTTCATTAGCCTCACGTAAAACAAGTTCTTTGGAACCTGCACAGCTTGCTAATTTGGCCACATATTACCTTTAATTTTAGGGTTCTGATTTACTCGGCACCACATGGCATGTACCCCCACACATCTCAAAAAGTTACTGTTTCCATACCACCATTTCTGGACTGTCTACACTGCTACAATGGTGCTGCTTTTATTTCCAGTGGCAGGCATGGAATGATCTGTTGTGTGTTCCTTTGTCTTGGGTCTGCCACTTTGGTCTCTCTTGCCTAATTATTCAGGGATTCCCTTGTTATCTCGGGTAAAGAGGCCTTTAATGCTTTTATGTTCTATGTGCCTTTTAATTCTTGCTTTTTTTCTACTACAACCCTTCACCTTTGGGATGACTCAGGTCCATTTGATTTGATTTTATTTTGTATCTAAACTGTGTTTATACATGCATATTCTTAAAATATTGTACACTGTTTCCTTTTAACTACTTTAAGTAAAAGTATATTTGTGATTTTGAATTTATGATACTTGAAACCACCTGCTCATAATGCAAGAAATGTAATGTGTTTTATTATATGAAATATGCAATGTAGTCATAATCATGTATGGTTAGTAAGTCATCAGAATGAGTTATCAAAAGCACGTGGATAACATCATGCCAGTGTGGATTACATCATACCAGAAGATAAAGGTTCACAATCATTTATCTGAGCTAGGAAAGCGACTGATTTAAAGAAAAAAGATTCTGAAATTAATGATATGCATAAAGAAGAATTACTGACAACACCGCTTAACTTAATACTGACTCTAAGGAAATACTGCTGACTTTTAAAAATGTACTGTAGAAAGCATCTATTGAAAGTAAATAGCATGGTGATTTTTCTTTTACTAAGGGAAATCTCAGACCTTGAAAAAGTTGTCTCTGACAAGTAATTATCTTCATTTCATTTATCTTGTGACAAATAGCTATAACAAGAATGAACTCTTATCTGAGACTTCAGCAATGCAATTGACATTATGTCATCCATCAACTAGATCACACTTCTTTGGCTTAAAATGAATCAATAGCATGACAAAAACAGGATATTATCATTACAGAGTTCTGAAACTATGTAATTGATTGAATTTTATGTTTTTATTAAGTTGATACCTAGACATTTTAGATAATATTTCCTGGACAACTGAACAGCTCATTGACCTTGAGGGATTTCATTGCTCTTACAGATGAAATTTATTCCTAAATTCTATAAAATAAATGATTTGTATGATGAATCAAATCCTACAGTAGCAAGCCAACTTAAATTCATTAAGAATGTACTTCAAAAAATAGGGTTTGATAAATTATTTACTAATTATTAGTACAATAAAGAGCAAGTTAAACAAAATAAGAGTATTAATATGATAGAATTTGGCAGCATCAATATCGAAGATAAAAGACTATCAAACAAGAAAGTGGACATATTACAGAGTGCCAGTTAAACAATGGAGACATTAAGGATATGCGCTGCTAACATTCACTTTTAAACTCTGGTGAAACCATTTCTTTTCATAGAGTGCCAGGCATAACTGTGAGTCATGTGTTATCAAGAATAATGTCTAATCAAAAATGTGTGACTTTTTTAAGATAGAGTAATTCTGGAGTTTGTATAGTCAAGTTGTCGAGGCTATGGGGCATAGCCATGCAAACCACAATAACCATGTGCAGCAACTTTTGATTATTTATTTTATTTATTACTAT
>NC_056726.1:139987939-139990439 GCF_019279795.1 Protopterus annectens
AGGCAGTATAATGTGAAGATTTTTAGGATAAAGTACTGAGCAAACAAGTAAACGACGAAATGAACAAAGAAAAAACCAACCAGAAGACAAACTGCCACAGTCCTTTGAGCCCACCAAAATCCACAGGTATTGGATAATACCACGAGGAAGAAATACTTTCAACAAATCTTACTGCTTTTTGGGTATCCTTAGTATAAATACAAAAACCAGGTCTTTGGTAAAGAAACAGGACTTCTTTATTAATCCACAGGTACAATAAAAAATGAGCGCTTTCGCCTGGCGAATCCCAGGCTTTTTCAAGATAAAATGACTGTGTGGCCATGCAGTTTATATACTCTGAAAGACAGACCAATTGCTGAACCATGATCATTTCAATTAAATAATTAAAACAAACAATTATATAATCAAACCATTAGATTAAGTTTCCAGCATGAATTTTGTTTAAAGTGCAACCATGCTTTTTTAATCATCATTATTTATATGTACAGTGTCCATTATTACAAAATTATGAGTAAGTGAATGTGCATTTGAATCTTATGTAAAATTAATGTGTTAATTACCCAATTTTGGTTATGTTGTTTTATAAAAATTCCCTACAAGGCCATATTTCTTAATAAATGCTTGTTATATATCAAAGCACTAATCATTTTAAATGAAAGAAAGTGTATTTGGTGAGTATACATTCTTAAACTACACCATAAATTTCATGAAGAATGTATTTATATGTTGTGTACTTTAAGATGTATTACTTGAGCTTATGTTCATAGACAATTATAACTCAATATAACTAAGATATATGAATAAAATATGAAATATGAAATACACAAATAACTTAATCTAATGGTTTGATTATATAAAGCCTGGGATTCGCCAGGCGAAAGCGCTCGTTTTTTATTGTACCTGTGGATTAATAAAGAAGTCCTGTTTCTTTACCAAAGACCTGGTTTTTGTATTTCTACTAAGGATACACAAAAAGCAGTAAGATTTGTTGAAAGTATTTCTTCCTCCTGGTATTATCCAATACCTGTGGATTTTGGTGTGCTTAAAGTACTGAGCAGTGAAGTCAGTAAATAATACTTTACAATTTCATTTTTAATCGATAAATAAATGCATATATCTGTAAAGCAAAGATAATTATAAGTATTACTGCAGACTTTTCCAGAACTGTATATGATTTCACTTGATAATATGGAATACCATATGAACACCTTCTAGTTCGAGTTATAAATATAATTTTTAATATATGACATATATTCATAATTTCTGAAAGCTGACATATGTTCTCTAATACTGAGTATCCCATTTATCTGAGGAGATATTTTTGAGCACTCTGAGCACAATAAATGGTTTCCCACAATGCTCCCACATGGATGGTGCCTGAGATATTTACAAAAATAAGAGATTTATACATATTACTTATTCATTTATTATCTACAAGCTGGTAGTCAAACAGATGGGCAGAGGGTATTAGTGACAGCGTTTGCAGCATTGTATAAGCCGTCCAACGATACACTGAAGTATCAGATATGCTCTAGGAGCTTCATGTTATTAATAAAAATATTAATTTGACACATATTCATAATCTGGTATAAAGTAAAATCACACGTTGTTACTCACTGACCACTGTATATAATTCAGCAGACATTTCTGACCTATACTCCAAGCTGTCCTGTCAGATGCTGCTCAGTATGCAATTATGTGGACACTGGCCAGGATATTTGCATACGCATATTTTTATTTAATTATTTCAGTTTGATAACTGGAAAAGTGGATGGTCAATGAACCCTTTTTAGCCATGACCTGGGCACCATGGTGCAAGATGCAAACAGAAAAGCATACTCAGACTAAAGAATACTCAAGTATTATACATGCTACAGTAACACATTAGATACAATATTTATTGCTAAGCAAGAGGAAGTAAATGCAAAGTGGTGGCATTTAGTTGCCCTATATCAGTGAGACATTTCCCAGCGTTATGCAGGCCTCCATTTCCTACTATGAAATACCATATAAAGTACTCCAGGATTGAGTTACTACAAAACATTTTTATATAGCACGTTTCCATATTTGGCAAAAAGTACCATTCCATTTTATGTGTGCTGCTTCTTATGACCTGTGTACTGAGTGGTCCTGTGAGATGTCGTGCTGCCAAATTACTGTGTGGTTACTACCTGAGGTATTTTCATGAAATATGCAAACATGCATGCATATCTTATTTATGTATTTATTTATTGTTTATTTATTTATTGTTGTTTACTGGGATAATGCAGTGATATCAATGGATCATTTACCAGCAGAGCCTGGGCGAATATGATCACATAAGAAATTAACAAAATATATTAACAGATGCAATGATATGCCAAAACATCCTATGCATATTTAGAGATGAAAGAATATGCTACAACATTTAGTTCAAGAAGCAGTTTACAGTGTCAACATACATATGGCAAAAATGGAATTGTGCTTAGCAGAGCCGTATCTCTCGAACTGCAGACATGGA
>NC_056726.1:139997939-140122939 GCF_019279795.1 Protopterus annectens
AGCATTTACACATGGAATATATGGCTAGGCTTTTACTTAAGCAATTCCCATATCGTAGGGCTTTGTCAACTCACTTATATTATTTATCATAAAAGAATTATCAGTATAAATGAAAGCACAATGTTTGCAAAATCCATATTTGTGTGCATCCAATCTAGATTTATGCTTTTTAAAAGTAAAACACATAACATTTCTTTTTAACAAGCCTTTTTTATGTTACTTGCCATCTTGTAAATAAAATGTGCTTGTTGCTCCACATCATTTAGTCATAAAATAAACTGATGTTTAATTATAATTTCTTTGACAGCTTTGTATTTCTCATTGTATTGTAATATCAATGATTTCAAATATTGTTTACTATATGTAATAGTATGGTGTCGGGAAACATGTTCCTGCCCTAGACTACATAACTCCTTCGCTAATAAGTAGGTATAATGATTCAACCTTTTCTCAAACACATTATTAAACATCTGTTCCAAAGGTTTTATAGGTTATCCTCTCTCTAAAGGCATTTTTATAAGTTGTTTGCCTTGAAAAATAACATTTCATTCAGCTGATATCATTAAAAAGAGGCAAATAAATTGGCCTTTAACCAAACTTCTTTTCATAAAGAATGGGTGGCAGCTATCAAAATGTAGGTAATTGTTGCCTTAAGTATGTTCCCTGAAAACATTTGATGAAAATGAATTACTGATCTTAAAAAAAAATTAACATGCAAATAGCTTATGCTTTTCACATTAAATGGAATGTAAATTATAGCAATCAAGTTGTTTCCTCTAAATAAGTTATACATTCCTGAATCATATCTGGGTCTCCCTTCCATAAATACAGACATCATCCAGGTATCTTAAGTACAGGGAACACAGTTTAAAAAAAATTAAAAGAAAATACAACTTTCTTTTTTCAGGAAAACATAACAAAGTTGACAAAAGATGGAAGCACAAGCTACACCCATCATAATACCTCTGCTTTGTTTATAAATGGTTCCTTCAAAATAGATGATCTTCATATTAAGAACAATATCAATACAGCCCATAATAATCTTAATATCCATGTTACTAAAAAAATCAGGTTGTGAAAGACTTCATGGAATAATTCTGTACCTTCATCTTGTGGGATACATGTGCATAAATCCATTATGTCAAATCTTAAGAAACTTGAAGTTTCTTGACATAAATGGTTATTTAGTCTACTGAAAACTCCCACAAATCTTTCACTACAGGTGTTATTTTATGAAAAACAGGTTTCAAAAGTCATTCTGTTAACACAGCCATAGGAACTGTCTTAGAAGTTTGAGCAGAAATTATAGTTCTACAAGAAAGATTCTCTAATTTTTTATGGATTTTAGCTATCCCAAAGGTAGTAGGTGTAATAGCATGTAGGATATGCAAAAACTTAAAAGCTTGATGGTCTATCATGCCATGTATAACCAGTCTTCTACAACCAAACCAATCTTTTTAAAACTAATATTATTTTTTTTCCTAGAAATGAAGCTGTAGAGGTGATCTATGCCTAGCTTGCAAGGCATCCACAAACCTCACACTTGTAAATTTTCTACATATTCATAAGTCAGAGTGCCAGAAATACAAGGTCTAGGGACATGATTTTTGTCTGTAACTTAAACGAATATGCTGGAGAGACATATATGTGTCCCAGAGACTGCCGCTCCTATGGAACAGGCTTCCCACAAGAACAGTCAACAGCATTGAAGATGATGATTCCACTGCCTTTCTTGGGTTTCATAATGCTATATGATCTTTCATCAGTGAACTGTTTCAACAACTCTATTTCATCTCGATTCAAATTATTATATTTAGAAATGTTGTTTCTTGTTAATTTGTACAAATCTGAAATAAGTACAGATTCAAAGGTGTGTATGATGGGTTGCACATGTGGACTAAATATACTTTTTTATTTAAAATATTATTGACATCATTCATATTCACTATAGCATCAGATATCAAATTGATTTGTTGGAATAAAAGTAAAATCTTTAATAATTAAAGAAAAGAATTCTGTGGTGATTTATGAGCAACTGTAATTAAATTTATTAAAGCCATTGCTTCTAATTACCATGTCATTGAATTCTATTACATTCCTGAAAAGATCTGAAGCAGCATTATTCTTTATTTCTTGTATATATTTATAATTCGTCTTCATTTTCCTCTTCACCCTATGTCTGGCCTCTTTTGTTAGGGCCAGTTTGAGTGGGAGTTCCCTCCTGACTGGAGGTGTTGTATTGAATGATATGTCATAATTCCCATCATTCCCTGCACTTGTTTTCTTAACCACTCAGATCTCCGTAATGGGTGGAAATGGAAATGGAAAGGGTCAGGTGATATTCTTTTGTTTCCTCTCTGGTTCCCTCAATATTATTCCTTTTACAATTTGATTTTTTGAGCAACTTGAACATTAAGATTATTATGGACTGTATCGATATTGTTTTTAATAATAACGTCATTTATTTTTTAAGGAATCACTTATAAACAAACCAGAGGCATTGCAATGGGAAAAGATGGTACTCCCATCACCACCAATTTGCTTGTGTTTTCCTTGGAACATAAATTTATGTTTTGGTCTGTTTTTTTTTTTTAAACCATGTTCCCTGTACCTAAGAGACTTGTATGATATACTTAAATTAATGGAAGGGAGCTCCAGATATGATTCAGGAATTTCTAGATTATTTACAGGAAACAACTAGATTTTTATGGTTTGCATACTATTTTGATGTGGAAAGCATAAAGTATTTGATTGTTAAGAGGTCTAAGGTCTGTAATAAATTTTCCTCAAATACTTTCAGGAAATGTTCTTTCAGCAAAAGTTACTTATATTTTGACAGATCCCACCCTTGCTTTACGAAAAGAGGTTTGATTAAAGGCCAGTTTATTTGCCTCTGTCATATGATATCAAATGAAAGAATTTTTATTTTTGAAGGCAAAGAATTTATAAAAATATTTTTAGAGAGAGGATATCCTATAAAACTCTAGGAAAAGATTTTTAATGAAGTGATTGATAAGAGGCTAAACCAAATATCCACTAGGAATAGTAAGGACTGTAATGGATGTAGTCACTTTCAGTTTATAATTTTGGAAATAACCAAGATTTGAGGGACAGTGATAGGGAATACAAAACTGAGTACAGGGAATTGTGATAGCAACTGAGCTTAAATACAATGTCACCACCTGGCTGGAATGATTGGTTCTATTCTACCTGTACTGAAAACCCAATCTGCTAATCTGTAACATTTTCCAACATCAGGCAACCTCTGTTTTATTGATAATTTTTTTTTAATGTGTTCATTTGTGCCTGCTATGCAGCTCTTGCAGTTTTATTTTCTGTTTATGTTTTTTTATGTTTTCATTTGCATTCATTTGAAAATAATTTTCATTTGAACAACATGTTCCTTTAAGGACACCATGAATGACTGTCTTAATTACTATTTAAATGCTGGGTCCCAGATTTAATTTTACTTCTGATAAAGTGCATTGTATTTTACAATGGAAATGCTTAACTATAATGTTCTTGGAATAAATGCCTTTCTTACCATCTGCTGGTCTTCTTTTGTGGACACTTTCTAACTGTTTTGGAGTATTTCCTTATGTTGCAGTTGTTGCTGTTTAATGTTAAATTATATACTAAGAAAGTTATTGGACAGTGATAGTAAACCACAAAAGTAGATAGCAACAAGAAACAGCAAACCAAAAGAAAATGCCACTGAATCCAGAAAATCAAATAAAATCTTTATTCCCAGTATACAGACTCTAGCGCCTCAGCTATACAGTCTTCAAGGTGGTTTACTACACTTACAGCCAGTGATCCTTCTTTGCATTTGCCACATATTTTTCAAGATGAAGGTGTGGATACTACTCATTGGACCATGGAGAACTTTATTATTCTACCAGGGGAACGTACAGGTGGTTGTGGTGACACGTGTAGTGGTGAGGGGCTGCCCAAATCCTTAGAGAGATTTGAAGAAGAAAGAAGTAAAAGAAATGTTAATACTTTTCTCTCCATGGGTCAGTGTACTACTACACTTCTGTCTTCTGAAACACAGGTACTGTTTGACAAATAGGAGCATTTAATCTTTAAGGAGATGCCTGTTTATTTACTATCCAGAGTTTACAACAGTATATTGGCCTGGACATTATCCCTAGGGGATTAAGGGCATTTAAAAGTCCTTCTATGCTCTTTGATTTATCCAATGAAGATGATAAGAGATTTCATGTTAGATGGAATGCTGATGCTCACCATTGTTCCCTGGAGTGAGTTAATATTTTGGTGGAAAGGGATGCACTTAAACAATTTAAGTTGAAGGAAGACATTTCTTCAACTTGTTCTTTACTTTCCATGCATTAAATGCTTCTTGTTTAGATCATTTTCTGGGTGATATCAATGAAGCTAAACTAATTCAAAACAGAATTGGTGGAAAAGAAAACAATTTAAACTTACAAGGGATCTGTGAGACTGCAACAATAATACAGACTTTGTTTGGAGAACAAACCAGAAGAGACGTCAATTAAACACAAGATTTGGCCATTCGGAGTTGAACAGGAAGCAGCAGGGTGTACCGTGTATTTATCTGGAGGGTACTGGTGTTTCATCAGAATGGGAAATTGATGGATCTTCATTTCTACCTCTTCCACCTGCCCAGGATCCAAATAATCTGCAGCACCAACTTTGGAGATCATTTTACACCGAAAGCGAACATTAATAATGACAGAAAATGTGAAAGATGTAACAATGAACAGGAAGTTTCAGCATATAGAGAAGAACAGTTTTAACAGAGTCCTAAAAAAGGCAAGTGGTACTAATGTGCCCAATAATTCTAATTTGGACAATCTTTGCAATTGTGTTTGTAGTGGCCTTGTTGTGAATTTGTCTGAACATGTGTTTAGCAATGAAGAGTTAGCAGTACTTAACTGTGGTTGAAAGTTTATTCTGATGGTGTTACTATGACTTTATATGTTCAAATGTCATTTTTTTTTCATTTGTTTAGGAAACTACATTTGATACATATTTATTACTGTGTTGAATAAAACTAATAATGCTGTATTTGATATAAATGACTTAGACTCTTCACCGGAAGGACTGGAGAGTATGAATAAAAGTTTTGATTCTTATATTTTGGATTTTGGAGATGATTTTGAACCTAATGCTTATTGTTTACTTGACACTAAGGACATAACATTTAAAAGCACTTTTATGCCCCCCTTCAGTCATGAAGGTATTCAACATTTTTCAGCAATGGTGAATTATGTAATAAAAGTAGTGTATTATGACTTTATGAGAGGTAGGAACAATGTACAGTTTCATTTAACTAAGTCTGAATAGAAAGCATTACAAGAATTAATTAAACAAAATAAATTCATTTTCAAACCATCTGATAAAGGCAATAAGGTGGTGGTTGTGCATTATACCTAATACTAAATGTGTTATGAGGATCTTACTGATAAAATGTATACGAAGTAGTTAATTTAACTACATATAAGAAAGTTTTGGGAAAGTTTCAGGAGCTACTTAACAAAGGCTACAGACTGAGGTATTTGTCTAAGGATGATATAGAAAAAATGTTTAGCAGTGAAGGGTACACTATGATTCTGTTCTATTGCCTGCCTTAAATCGCCAAGAATTGTTCTAATCCCCCTGAGCGTCCTATTATTTCAGCATGTAAATATTTTTTACATAATATAGATGTGTTACTCCATAAGTATTTATTCCCCTTTGTTATTAAGTTGCCTTCTTACAGTAAAGTCACTTTTGATTTTTTTGAATAAAATGTCAGGTATCAAGTGGACAAGTGATATGTTTTGGGTAACACTTGATGTAAAAAGTCTATATACTAACATTTAACATGGTATTATTTAGAGGATAGTCCTTTGTCAATATATGTAATAAAATTAATCGATTTTTGTTTAGTTAATATCTATTTTGAATTTAATAAAGAGATATATCATCAGTTACAGGGGAATGCAATTGGGGCAAATTTTGCCCCCGTGTATGCCAATTTATTAATAGGTTTGTTTGAATCAAAGTATCTATATAATCATGATGTTTTTGGAAAGTATGTGGTTTGATATTATAGGTACATTGATGGTTTTATGTTCATTTGCCAAGGGCTTATGATTCGGTTTTAGATTTTGTGCAGAGCTTACAAAAGAACAGATTTGTTTTAAATTTTGATGGATGTTATTTTTGGATGTTCATTTAGAAGGTTCTATTAATGGCAAGTTCGATGATGGAAGTCAGTATCTCAATGGAGACAGCTGCCATCCTCCCCACCTATTGTCTGCTTTACCCCGTGGTTAATTTTTATGCTTATGCAGGCTATGTAACAATTAATTTGATTTTCAAAATGAGTTTCAAAGAACTGTCAGCATGTTTCTAGAAGGGATTATGATAAAAAGTTATTGGAAAAACCTGTGAATGATATAGCTCAGATAGATCATCGAGTAGCAGATATGGGTGATAAGTTCACTGTTCGTCCCAGTGATAGAAACATAATGTTACAGAAGAAAGTTAATCAGAGAAAAGTTTATTTTATTTTTTTTACTACATGTAGCATTTTTAGTAAACAGTTGGTGAATATAGTTAGATTTTGTTTTGTTTTTTTTGTTTTTTTTTTATTGTTTTTTTTTAAATTGAAAGAATTTTCCATTATACTGCACAATGTTCCTTGTATCTCTTATAAATGGGGAAAGAATATAAATGGGTATGCTAACACACAGTAGGTTTTCCCTTCCACTGAATACTCTTTTTGGAGAAATGGGTCATGTATGGACCTTCTTGTGTAGTAATTGCCTAAGTTGTAGATGTGTTGTGAAGTCCTTTGATAGAATAAATGGGGTATTGTTTAAATCATACAAAAAGTATAGGTGCAATACAGAAGGGATTATATATGCATTAAAATGTACCTGCAATTTATTTTATATAGGTGAACACAAGAGATCCTCTAAGGTAGGGCTGCAGGAACATGTTAGAGATATTTAAACAGGCAAATTGGACAGTCCAGTTGCAGTACATTTTAAATTATATCATAATAATGATGTGGGGGGGGTAACAGGGGACAGTTTTTGAACAAGTGCTTATACAGATGTAAAGCATAAACTTTTATATAAAGAATCTGTTTTTGTTTTAAAGTATGGCACTTTAATCCCTTGTGGACTTAAAGAATTTCATTGGAAATTTCTAATTTGAATATTTAATTAATTATTTAATTGTGCAATTGTTTTTTTTTTTTCTTTTTGTAATGGTATTTAAGGTGCTGCTTGCTTATACTGTTTTTCTCCTTGAAGGCTGTGTAGCCAAGGTGCTAATATCTGTATACTGGGAATAAAGCTTTTATTTGATTTTCCTGGATTCACTGGCTTTTTTTTTTGTGGTTTATTGGACAGTGATCACTGAATTGCATGGATGGTGAGGTGAAATATTTTGTAGGATTATTAGTTATTATAAGATCTAGTAAGGTGTGCTTATTGGAGTGAAGGTTTGGCCTAGTGGCTTCAGAGTTGATTTTGTTAAGACTTATGCTGACCAGGTATACTGACATATCAATGGATTTTGGTTCTAAGTAACTAAGCTGGTTATTCTTAAATACATGTAACTGTCTTGGAACTGGTGGTAGTTGCACACCAGTTAGCAGGAGAAGTTTCCCAGCCTTATGTAAACTTTTGTTTGATAGCATAACCTGTCTCAAAACCTCCTTTGAGTCAGATTACTTCAAAAATATTAATATAGCACATATTCTTAATTGCCCCTCTCCCACGCCAAAAAAATACATTTTCTCACTTATTGACACCTCTATTTGGGTGAGCAAGAATTATGACCTGTATGCTAATTACTCATGTAGATTTTGAACTAAGCAATCCAAAAAGAACTAACCTACAAGTCACTGTTAATCCAGCCCTGATGGAACTATTACATCATTTGCAAGGCAAACTGCATGAGGACCATCTGATCTAAAGATTTAAACCTGGGATGTAACAGAAACAAAACATGCTGGAGAAACAGATATGTGTCTCAGAGAGATTCCTGTTCACATAAACCAGAACCCTTCCCTGACCCCTTTGAAATGCAGTTTGGATCAATGGATGGAGATCCTACATTCACTCCAGGGGTGATGCAACCTCTCTCTTATGGACAGAGACAGTCAGTAAGATACTTAAAAGCATAGGCACAAACCTAAGCCATCCTCTAGCCCTTAGGGATTGAAAATCAGGTAAAATGTGACTAATAGTGGCTAGGTTTATAAGGGTTCTTGAGCCATTAGTCTAGTAATCTCCTGTGACTCTATGAACCTAAACTCTGCCTAACAATTGACTAAAACTGGTTGAGTTAACATTTTACATTTAGCACTACAAAACATAGAGTATGTGGTAATATATGATTATGCTGAAAAAAAAATAAATAAAAAGCACTACAGCAATCTTTTAAAAAACTCTTAATTTAATTTCAAATAGACATGGGCAATTTTCCAAAACAGACCAAGAAACCAGGGTTTCACCCATGCATGCTGTAGGATCCAATTTCACTGCATTTTATTACATTACAAATATGAATGCACCCATCACCTTTTAAAGTCTGGAGGGTTTCTCCCCGGGCCTCCACTGAAAATTGGCTGTGTTCCAAGTCGGACTTTCCTGGTTAACAAATGTAAAATATAAAGAATAAATTGATTCAAACATCACATCCTTCCACACTGAATTCAGTTAAAATGCAAAGCAGCACTGATATATGGTGGACAGAATGAGAATTATTAACAATTTTGCCAAAAAAAAATCAAATGTTAAAACTCATTATTTTATCCCCTATTAACAGAGACTGAAGATTTGCTATCCATCTTCTTTCCTTCTTACCCAGCCATAGGTTTCTATTTTTCTTGCTGTTTCTATTTTCAGATATACCATCAGTAATTATTAACATTGCAGTGGGCTCTTGCTCCATATGTTCAAATAGAGCACTACATTTTCATCTACATCTGGAATCACTCAAATGTTTAGTGAACTATAACTTCCATGGAAGGGATGTTATTCCAATGTGAAAATTGCCACATTGGTAAATAGCTAAATAGACCACCCATTGTGTAATACAAGTAATCAGACCCATAATTTCATAAATCCTAGTCATGTTAAGGAATGTGAAACATTTTTTCTTAATATAAGTACAATAAATACAATTCCCACAAGATGAACACCCCCCCAAACCTGTTGCTATGCATTCATTACTATGACTATATTTAAAACTAGAAAAATATTATTTCAAAGATCTACCCTTCCTATAACCTAATTCACACCTCTCTTTTACTTTTCCTTAAAAATCTGTCATTAGCAATAATACCCCAATATTTTTAATTAACTTCCTTAATCTTAAATATATTAGTTCTATAGCTTAAAACGGATCTATTTTTATTCTGACATTGTACCACTCTCTTTTCTTTATGTCTTTGCATTTTATTAGAAACAAGGCTCAAGTGTCTCTTAATTTCAGTTTATTCCTTTTTTCAAATCTGCTTTCTAGTTATGTTTCTCTAGATCAGTCTCCTAAGTCTCAACAATTGTGACTTTGTAATTTATTTATTTATTTATTTATTTGCAGTTTGATTACTGGGGAAGTCCACTGGGCTAAATTGACCCATTTTCAGTGGAGGCCCAGGTAGAAAAGCTCCAAGATGCATTATACAATTTAGATACAACTGATAGTTAATATTAAAGATAATATTATATAGAATAGTTACTCATAAATGCATTCAGTATCATGCATAGTTAACAAATTCATTAAGCTTGAAGGTAGGGATCATACAGTTTCATTTGAAGAAAACAGATATGTGTTAGATGTGGAAACAGTTTACATACAAACCTTTTAAGAAAATGTAAATACGCTTTACATACACACATCAACAGTAGAATGCTATTTACAATATTTACAAGGTTGGGCTGTGTGAGGGTAGCTGTAGGAGTTATTGAGAGCTTAGAGAGAGAAGCTATAGAAATTGTTGAGAGCTTAGATAGGCTCATAGGAAGATAACTATGAGAGTTATAGAGCTTGGGAACCAGAGAGAGAACTCCCTTTGATTAGGTTGGGTGAAGGCAGGTACATTTCCATTTAGTGGACAGGTGTTTGAATAGTTGGGTTTTAAAGTTTTCTGAGTTTGATATGGTTCTTAGTGTGGAGGGAAGGGAATTCCATGTTTTTCCTAGTGAAAAAGATAGGAGAAGTTGGCCAGCAGAACGTTTAGGTTTATGGATAGTAATTAAGCTCTGATTTTCATATCTGAGAGCTCTGTTGGGTGTATAAGGGGGAAGGATGTTAGAGCAGGACATTTTGTTGGGTGAAATATGAGTCTATATGCAGTAGTGAGTTGGAGATAGTCTAGGTAGTTAGGAAGTTCAAGCCAATTCAGGGATTGTAGGGTTAGGCAGTGATGGGTGGTATTTTAAGATTTAGAGGCAAATTTAGAGAATTTGTTGTAGCAGTTTTCTAGTTTAGAGGTGATAGAGGAGGACAGGCTGGTTAGGAGAGGGGCTTCATATAATAAGGAAGGAAGAAGATAAGTCAAGGCCAGAGTTTGCCTGGTAGAGTTGGAGCGAAAGTGATTATTCCTATACAGCATACCTAGCTTTTGGTGGGTTTTCTTAATATTTTGTTGACTATGAATATCAAACATGAGGTTTTCATCTACAGTAATGCCAAGTAGTTTGGCAACTTCTATAGGTGAGTTGGTTTGACTATAGACTTTAAAGTTGTTATTATCATAGGAGAGGGTCTTTGTGGGAGGAAATAGCAGAATCTTTGATTTATTTGCATTGAGAGAGAGGTGGTCTTGGTGCATCCAGTTTTCAATTGTTACGAGGCAGTTTGGATTTTAGTCAGCAATTCAGAGAGGTTTGAGGCGAAGCAGACTAAGGTTGAATTGTCTGCGTATTGAATGATTTTAGCATCTGGAATAGCAGTGTGAAAGTTATTGGTGAAGATGTTAAAAAGCATTGGCCCAGGGATGGATCCCTGTGGTATGCCAGTTGGGGTAGGTAGGAAGGAAGAGATGGAGTTCTTCCATTTGACTGCCTGTGATCTGTCTGATAGATAGCTGGAGAACTAGGATAAAGCATTATCTGAGAGATTAAGGTTTGAGAGATGACAGAGAAGGTGTTTGTGAGAAACAGTATCAAAGGCTTTAGGCTGAGTAAAACAGTAGAAACTAATTATCCTGAATCTCGGGCTTGATTGTCAGTTTCTAGGAAAGAGAGTAGAGCGGTTATTGTGCTACGGCCTGGACAGAAGCCATGCTGGGTAGGAGTGAGAAGATTGTTTTGGGTCAGGAAAGGCATAAGTTGAAGGTGGATGCATTTTTCTAGGATTTTGGAGATTGGTGAGAGCAAAGCAATGAGGTGAAAGTTTGAGATACTGGTATTTTTACCTTCTTTATGAAGAGGAAGAATATAAGCTTAGTGCCAGAATTTGGGGACGTATGATTCTTTTATGGATCAGTTAATAATGATGCTGATTGGGAGAGCAATGCCATCAGCAGCACATTTTAGGAAGGAAGAGGGAATATGGTCGGGAGTGTTAGAGCAAAGTTTTAAGTTTGGACAAAAGTTTTTTTTATAAAGTTAGTGGAGATGGGTTTGAGGTCAAACAGATGAGGTGAGGTAGAAGGGGGAGAGTGTAGTGCAGTTGGGTTATTATTGGGAAATGTCTTGGTGAGGGTAGTAATAGTTTCTATGAAAAATTAGTTAAATTTAGTGCAGAGTAACATTTTCTGCCATAAGCTTTGCATGATAAGTACTCGGTTTTAACAGAGTTCCTCTGATTACATTTTTATATAATGTAATGATAAGGGTAGCATCCTTAAATTTCCTAACTAAAACATCCAAAAAATTAATAAATTATCAAGTCTGGCTGAACATCAAACTTTTAAACTTAATATTAGATCCATTATTGTTAATAAAACTCACAACTTCTCCAAGTTCATCTTCTTGTCTATCCCAGATTAGCCAGCAGACATCCAAATATCAAAATCATGATTTAGCATACCTTAGACATTTATTATTGATGGGTTTCCAAATATATTCCTCCTCAAAAAGACCCATACATGTTTCAGCATATATGTGTGTGCAAAATTGACACCCATAGCATTGCCACTCAGTTGTTAACATCACTCATCTTGGAAATAAAATACATTTTTTGTCAAAACTTGAAGTAATGAAAAATGTAATAACCATCTTCCATATTTATTCAAAAAATTAACTGCCTCAATCCCTTTTATATAATATAGAGGTAATTATATTTTCATATAATAATAGAGGTAATGAATATATAGTGTAACCAAAATTGTGGAATTTCCAACTATTTTTCCCTATAAATTCTATAAAATGTGTAAGATCTCTTAATTTAGAAGGAATCAAATTCAATAATGGTTTCAGTGCTGTTCCAAAAATGCTGATGCTGGTTCTGTCAATAAACTTATATCTGACACTATCAGTCTCCTTGAGGAAGGGTCATATTTTTTATGAATATTTGGTAAAAATTATAAAATTTCTTTCTGGGGATAATCCACCATAAGCTGTAACTTTTGACTATTTGTAATAATACCTTAATTAACTGCTGAGACTGAAAAATCTACCAGTTGTTGATTAAACATGGGTGAGGATCTATATATATATATATATATATATATATATATATATATATATATATATATATATATTTATCTGTAACAGTAACAGTACTTGGAACACATCTAGAGCCTGTTTACTGCATTTCCTGTGTTGCACTTAATTTAAAATCGTTTTTTTCTCTAAAAACTGCATTTTAACTGATTTTGGTCTAGCACTGAAGTGTGGGGTCATTTATTGCACTGTTGTGATTATTTTGCTGCTTGTGTATCTCTGCTACCTTTAAACTACAACAAAAAGAAAAAAAAAAATCTTGCTTTTTTCCCACTTTCTGAAAGTTAAGAAAGTTCAGTTACAGATTTGCTGTTCTGAACTGTTTGGAAGTTTCTAGAAGGCCAGTGCTTGCTGGGGCTAAAGGGAAGTCTCTGTGTTCACCAGTGGGAGTGGTAAACACTGAACAGCCTGCCTGTCCCTGGAGTAGTGGTTACTACCTAGAAGCTGTCGTTTTATTGGCCATTTTGGGTCATTTCTAAACTCCTTGATCTCTCTCTATTAAAACCCTACAACTCTCTTTTTGCACGGTTTTGCGCACTGAGCAGCGTCAGGCAGAGCCGCCTAAACAGGTTTAAAGTATTCCAGGCTCCACAAAGTCTGCTCTTTACATTTTCCCTTAGAACTGTTCAAACTCTCAAAGTAATCACTATATTCTCTTTCTAAAGCCCTGCACTTGCTCAGCTCTTATAAGGAAACACTAACTAACTAAAGCACTACACCCTCCTTGACTTCTCATAAGATTTAGGCTCCCGATTGGTCCTTCCTGATCAAGTGAAAAATCAGTTCCCTTCCCCTAATCTGATCAGTAAAAAAACAGTTCCCTATACTAATCTGGTATGTCCAAGGGTCACTTTCAAGGTTACTCTCCAGTCCAGCTGGTGAATCTGGGAATTTTGAGGCAATGTTACAATTGCCTTATGTACACATACAACCCTCTCCTCCTTCCAACAAACTCTAATACATGTGAGAGATGCAGTTACACAGCCAAACTGGAGGCAGAACTCTGTCAACCCAAGACTGGCACAGTCAGTCCGGAGGAAAAGGTAACCACCTGCTCCACAAATCCAGTCTCACACAGACCTATTGCATCTGCATACCCAACACATAAACACACAAAAACGTACTTGGAGGCTCTAAATAAAAATCTGCCTAAACAGCAAAGACCTCCTAAGCAGATATCCAAGCAACAGCCACCCTTCAACAATACCCACGAATCACGTATCTCACAAAATCAGTGTGCCTCACAGTCACAGCCCTTGAGGCCAAACTACACACCAAATACACTTGTTATAGGGGACTCTATTGTCCGGCACACTGACGTCCCGCTCACCAGACTGAACAAGGAGAAGGTCACTGTAAGCTGCCTGTCGGGTGCCAGGATCTGCCACATAACACAAGCACTCAGGTCACTCCAAAGTAAATACAAGTATGACTCTGTCATTGTCCATGCTGGTGTGAATGACCTGAGACATACCTCCCTGGACTACATGAAAAGAGACATAGAGGAGCTCTCTGACCATGTAGCCCAGGCTGGTATGACCCTGACCTTGAGTAGCATATTGCCCTCACCAATAATGATGCCACAGTATAAAGACAAAATGATCAGTTTCAACAATTGGCTAAAGTATTGGTGTCATTCGAAGGGGATCCAGTGTCTGTCAGCCTGGGATGACATGCTCGACAAGCCACGTTGCTTCACTAGGGACAGCTTGCACCTGTTACCCTTAGGCTTTCGTATACTGGCCAAGGCTCTTGCCACCCCCATAGTGCCTTTTTGAGGCAAGGCTCAAAGGACAAACCCACCTCCATAGACAACACAAGGGTAAAAAAACTAAAGGTAATGCTACTCAATGCCAGAAGTCTAAACCTCAAGATGCACGCACTCGAGGCTCTCCTCAGCATGGAGAAAATCGATGTCTGTGCAGTAACAGAAACCTGGTTCAGGGCTCCTGAGAGGACCCCAGCACTGCTAGATTATAACTAATGCCATGCGTTTCGCCCCAAAACTCGGACCGAAGCACAAAAGGAGGGGGAGTATCTATATTCATCAAAGATACCTACACCTCCAGGTTGGTGGCACTGCACGAAGCATCGGAAACCATCCATGTGCAACTAACAGCAGGCAAAACTGCCTTTCAGTTTGTAGCCTGCTACAGAACACCCTCCCTATTACAGGAACCCCACTTGGCATTCCTGAGAACACTAGAGAATATGAAGGTCTCTCCAAACACTATGTTATTGGGTGACTTCAACTACCCAAACATTGACTGGGAAAACTACTCAAGCCCAATCACCCTCACCCAATGGTTCCTTGAATTTATAAACTCTAACGCAATGGAACAACTGGTCACCACTCCCACAAGAGGGAACAACATATTGGACCTGGTCATCACCAACATGGGAACTCTATGTTCCACACCAGAGGTAAACCCCTCATTGGTAAGATCAGACCATAAACAAATTTCCCTGGGCATCCATATCCCGTCCCCACCCTCCAGCCAAGGAAATCACTGTAAAGAATTTCTCAAAAGCCAACTTTGCACTTCTCAAGACTGACATGGAATCCTTCAAAGCCCCTGGGCCAGAGGATAATACAGCCCAATCCACAGAATCCTTTACAAATGCATTCTATGAGCACCTGCAGGAATGCATGGATTGTGCTATCCCAAATAAAACCAAGACTCACTCCTCCAAAAACAGGAGACTGGTCTGGTGGACCCCGGCCATAAATAAGCTATACAACAGAAGGAGGAAGTTACTACATGACAGAGCAAAATCCCAAAAAGGGAAGGCATCTCTGATCAGTATTAGCAAGAAACTTCGTTCTCTCATAAAATCATCAAAGGCCAGTTTCAAAAGAAAAATTGCCCTAGACACTAAAGATAATCACAAGGCCTTCTTTAGTTATGTCAGGAACGTGGGCGGAAACTCCCAGATATGCTCTGAATTGTTGCATAATGGTACAAAATATACCAAACCTACAGACATAGCCAACATCCTGGCAGACAGATTCAGCGCAAACCCCCCCCCCCCCCCCCAGAGGAGCAAATGCCTATAACAACTGAATGTAATCTCCCTGACATCACAGATGCACAGGTGAAAGCTGCCCTCTCCAAAGCAAAAAACACAGCATCTATGGGACCAGACGGTGTCCCAGGCTGTGTCTTACACGAGCTCCAAGAAGAACTGAACCCTCACATTAAGTCACTGTTCAAACTTAGCCTTACTACAGGATATGTACCCAAAGAATGGCGTACAGCTACAGTGGTCCCACTCTACAAAGGTGGTGCCACAACGGACCTCGGAAACTATCGCCCCATAAGCCTGACTAGTCTGGTCTGTAAAGCTATGGAGCGTATTATCATGGAACTCACAAACAAAGACATTGGGAGCCTCCAGACACTGGACCCTACCCAATTCGGCTTTGTTAAGGGCAGATCTTGCCAAACCTAGTTGATTTCTTTGAAACGGTTACCAAAGCCATAGATGAGGGTAAGGTAGTCCACACAGCCTACCTGGACCTCGCAAAAGTCTTCGACACAGTACCCTACTCGGGCATCATAAATAAGCTTACCAGCTTAAATATCAACCCCTATATCACAAGATGGGTTGCAAACTGGCTCAGAGATAGAACCCACATGGTCAGAATCACAGGTGCCATGTCCAAATCCAAACCAGTTACAAGTGGAGTCCCACAGGGCTCAGTTCTGGGACCTCTCTTGTTCGGTATATACTTCTCTGAGGTTCAGGCTAACACGGGGGGATTATGGCTGACAAAGTTCGCAGATGACAGCAAACTGGGGGACATAATTGAATCTCCAGCTGACACAAGCATCCTCCAAAAGGGTCTCACAGAGACGGATGCTTGGTGCCAGAGCCACGGCCTCAAGCTAAATGCTAAAGAGTGCATAGTCATCCCCTTTGGAAAAAACAAGGTGCCCACAAATTACCACATAGGTGGTAATCCATTAAGTATGGAAGAAGTAATTAGAGATTTGGGGACAAATGAAGATAGTAATCTCTCCTTTGATAATCACGTTGCCAAAGTGGTTAGAAAGACCTTCTATATAGCCCACCTTATCATGAAAGGGTTCTCATCTAGATCAAGAGAGGTCATTGTGCCCCTCTACTCGTCGCTCATCAGGCCCATAATTGAGTACAATGCCCCTTTTGGGATGTACCTTACCCAACACCTGCAGCAACTGGAAATACCCCAAAAGTACCTCATCAAGAGGATTATGGGCTACAAACAGATGTCCTATGCAACTCGACTAAAGAAACTCCAGCTCTACTCAGTTGCTTACCACCTACTCAGAGGCGATCTATGCCTGATGTACAAAGCCATGTCAAACCCAGAATTAATGGACATGCTCCACCTCAAAAAATCCAAGTCCCTTAGAGCTACACATTCCAGGGACCTAAACCTCAGCACAAAAATAAATAGGACATGCTGGAGGGATAGATTAATTTCCCAGAGGCTCCCCTCACTCTGGAATAGAATCCCAATTCATATTAGGCATAGCCCCTCACTGACCCTCTTCAAGCGAAATCTGGATGCGTGGATGGGAGATCGCAAATTCACCCCTGGGATCTCTTCTGTGTCCCTGTTAGACAGAGGCACAGTAAACTAATCTTAAAAGGGTACCTTCTATGACCTACTTTAAAGAGGCACAATAGGCTAATCTAATAGGGAGGCGGAAGCCAAATACACTCTGGCTAGGCTTATAAATGCCCTAGGGCAGATAGCCTAGTATCTACCTATGAACTTATATATATATATATATATATATATATATATATATATATATATATATATATATATACATATAAGGATATATATTTTTATCCCATAGCTGCCTATGCTCTTTTGATAAATAATCCTGTTTCCCCCAAATGACTACTGTCCTTTATTTATCAGCATTGGTAACTACTATGGGCTGGATTTTTAAAGGTTACCACAAAGTGTAGTGAACCATTCTGTGTGAAAAGACAGCACAAACATTGTGGCAGGGCTGTTCATGAATTCAGAAAGTGAACACAAAGTGCAAAATAGTGTATATTTTACTAATTTTACATAGAATGCATTAATCAGCACTATTTATAGTGTTTGAAGGACATGAAGCACTTTTGTTCTATCTTATCTGATATGCATATCTTGCTTAATGTTTTATTTGATACATTTTTCACAGGAACATTCAAACTTATTAAAGTCTTAAACTATTAGGTGTTTTTTGGAACAGAGTGGACTGTGTATTACCAAAGAAAGAAAAAATTGAAAATGTTCTCATTCTGATGTAATTTATCAAACCTTTTAATGAAAATGAGTGGAATTACTTCAGCTTTTATAAGTGGCTACATTGGTCAGCATAATCTTACTGTTACCATTTTACATGCTAAGTATTCAGAAAAAGTTTACATCTTTTTATTATTGATCTTTCTAATTTTCATTTTTGGTGTTACATAATGCTGTGTTTGTTATTTGTTTATTATTTGGAGGGGTCAAGCACACAAAGGGAACAATCTATGCTGGTATACAAAAGCTACAATAGTTCATTGCCTTCTGATTTGATTATTGATGCTATTTCTAAACCATTCTTCGATAACAATATTTTTAAACCTGGTCATAGACTAGGTTCAAAAAACAAAAACAAAATAAAAACACTTAAATCAATAGGCTGCAGATGCAATCAGTCAACAAATACTCTCCTTCTTTACTGCGGAAAATACTTTAATCATACACTTTCATCATAAAATGACTTCTTCAGAACACAAAAGAATAAAAACATCATAAGAACCACAGTATTTAAGAAACCGTTAATCAATAATCTTGTACAATCAGTTAATAAGCAAAAGAATCAATTTTCAATTTAAAGCCATAAAAATTTTATATCTATCTATATATATATATATATATATATATATATATCACAAAATACTAGTACAAAAGTTAAAAATACTAAAAAAATGTAAAATACCTAAAGACTATCTAAGTTTTTTTATGTTTTTAGTAACTTTTTTTCTCTTATCCTTTAAAAAACATTTACTGTTTATACTTTCATTCAACCCAGGGAAGCCGCGGTGGTACAGCGGTAGCATTGTTGCCTCACAGCAAGAGGTTCTCCTGTTCGATTCACGGCTGGAGTTCCTTCTGTGTGGAGTCTGCATGCCCTCCCCATGGTCGAGTGGCCTCCAAAAGACATGTGTGAATGGGCATGCCTTCGCTGCAGGTTGGGCGTTGGGCTGGCAACTCGGCACCATAAAAAAATCTACTGCCAATCATTAGCAAACTGGAGTTCCGCTGTGGTGACCCCTAACTGGGAAAAGCCGAAAAGATAACTTTCATTCAACCCAGGAGACTTGTCTGTTCTTACTCTTACTTGCCGCTGGGTCTCTACACTTTATAAATTTGTTCTTATAATCCCCCCCCCCCCCACATATCTTTAGGAACCTGTTGTAAAACTGAAAACATAAATTTCTTATGACTATTACAAACCTCTGAAAACTTATATGATGTCTTTAGACTTAATGGAATGCAAATGTACCTTAATTATATCATCCAACTTCTGTGTGATCATTCCTACTTAAAAAATCTGACAGGCTGAGCACATTGTAATATATACCACCGCAGCTAATTTACAAGTATCATTTATCTGTATTGTATAATCTATATGCTCCAAGGCAAAATAGGGACCACTATCTAGCGTAGCTGCTTATTTGCTTTATATATATATATATATATATATATATATATATATATATATATATAAATATAAATATATATGACATATAAATATATATATGTGTGTGTGTGTGCATATATATATATATATATATATATATATATATATATATGTGTATACACACACACATATATATATATATATATATATATATATATATATATATATATATATATATATATATATATATATATATATATATATACACATATATGTAATGGGAACAAGGATTAAATGTCCCCATAACAGCTATGCAGTCTGTTAACCCTGAAAGTACATTGCTAATTAAAGTTGATACTCTGTGCTTAGTACAATTTTTTTTTAAGCAAGGGTTACTCTTGCTTAGCAACCCTGCTCAAAGATCAAATGACATCACAACATCCTTAGGCCTGCCATGTTCTTCACCCCAGAGCTCAGAACTAGCATGGAAAGCCAATGTACTCTCTCCTGCTCCTTAAAACCACCACCAAGTGAATGAAGAGGGCTTTATTAATAGAAATCTGTCTGACGTCTCTCCATACCTCCAATTTTCACAGAAAAACATGGTTTGTCTCTAATTTGAAAATTGGTGAAGACTGAAGTCAAGAGATAATAGAATACATTTGAGACATACTTAATAACTTTCTGAAAGTACATGCCAGCACAAATCACACTATTCTAGCAACTCTGTTTGTAAGAGCAGTATTTCAATACCGTCCTTGTTTAGGTTCTTTGCAGATTTCTTGCTCAAAGATATTAAAAGATATGCCTCCCTCAAATGAGTTAGGTACACAAGAGAGAGAGAGAGAGAGAGAGAGAGAGAGAGCAAGTACTAGGTTGCCTTCACAAACCTTGACCACTTAATAGCAACCACCATCTCTCCTAATCAAATGCCACCATAAACTCCCACCCACCTTTAAGTGAAAAAAAATACTATTTATCCCAGTGTATTCATAGCCAAACCACTAGTTACAACTACTCATCTCCTTCTAAAATAAACAAACATAGCAATTACCCTCCTAATTGAAATAGAAATACCTAGTCCCCTAACTACAGATCCCCAGCTGATCAACTGGACACTACAGTAGCAAATCAACTCAAACTGTAGTGTGAAAGAGGACTCTTCTCTCCTTAATCTTCTCCTTATATAAACTCCATTCCCTACTGTGAATTTTTTTGTTACCACACTAAACCCTGCTTCCCTACCCCCTCAATCATAATGTACTTAGAGGTACAGCCCAGTGATACATTAGTGTGCCAAGCGAACTCCATTTCTACAACCCCCAAGATTCATTTTCACTTGGCGTTTATTCATTTTCTATTTTTCTGTCTCATATACAGCTTTGTGTTCTTATTATTCTGTGAGCTCATTTATGTCTGGCAATCTAATTTAATTTGCTCCGCACAAATCTACCACCTTTGTATGGCATTTCAATCTTCTTCTCTCGTCTAATCTATCTGATGTTATTCATGATACATTGTTGTGTCTTTTCATCAAACTCACATTCTGTATAAATTCCTTAAATCAGAAAATCAGCATTTGTGCTGTCAATGGAAAATTTTGATCTCGTTAAAAATAAAGATTAAACATGTGACAGATTATTCCAGGGTCATAGTAACTTAGAGACTTGTGTCTTATCCGCAGCAATATTCTCTGTCAGTTTTGGAACTCAGACATGTTATTAATATTCAGAGCTTTTTCTGTTGTTACATGGAAGAATGTAGCACTTGGCTCCTTTTCATATGCTCTTACATATCACTCACTGTATGAAATAAATCCGTTTACAGTTTTCAGACAAATAGCCCCATGTAAAAAAAAAAATTCCAGGGGACCTAGCTGCACATACATAAAAGAAAGGAGTCATCTTACATATGAGCACTTTTGTTACATATAGCACTTCAAGAAGATACAGGACAAGACATGAGTTTCACTGCTGCTAACTTCACCAGTTTAACTTTCAAATTGTCAATATTGTACAGGAAAATAAGAATTTTTAACGATCATACAGCGCTCTGAATTAACCTAAAGGTGCGATCACACAGAGCCCTGAATTAGCCCATAGGTGCCTATATTAAAAAAAAAAAAAAAATATATATATATATATATATATATATATATATATATATATATATATATGCAATCATGATCTGCATCTTGCACAAGGGAGTAGCAGGAATAATTGAAATAAAAGTCTAAAAATAATATACCTTTCTTAATTTGGAAATGTAAGACCACTTTCAAAGTGAATAGTTAATCAGTATGTTCAAGCCACAAGGAAAACTTCAGACAGAAATGAACAACTCTTGTAGTATATTGTGTAACTGTCAAAGCCTCTTCACTTAAAATTACAGTCAGTTATGTAAAAATGAATCATGCCAGGTGAAGCGATCTTCAGTAAAGAACAAAAGCAGAATCAGAATTACTAAGGTACAGTTTAGAAGAGTAGTATTAACAGCGTGTCCCATCAGATCACATGAAAATCAGGTGCTTCCAACAATCCCTTGGCTACAAAGGTGCTTATTTGTAACCTTATACAGTGGTGTAATCAGGCAGGATATTAGCAGAGGCAAGGCAGTCCAAACCCATCTAGATCATTTCATTTATTTGAGGAGTTTTAAACTTTACATTTCCTATTGAAGTGAACTAAGAACAAGGGAGTTTGAAACCAGCTCATAACAAGGTTACCTATATGAGAATATGCTAGTGACTAGTATTAAAATGCATCAAAAATAGTTCGGTCACAGAAGTTGACTCAGTACCACAAAAATAAAATATAAATTAGTCAAAGCTATACGTCTTCTCTAAAAAGAAAATGTATTTAAAAAAAAGCAAAAATAAAACAAACAAAACTCGGAGATTATCTACTTCATAAATGGATGAACTGTATGATTAGTTCAAATATTCAATAAACAGTTATTTGAAAATAAAATGCTCAGCTCAATCAAGCTACATGGAAAACTTCATTTTCTTATAATCCTGCTTAAGCATGTCCGAGTTTAAATGTACTACAGTTAACACAATATTAATTAGGCTTTAAACATATTCTAGCTAAATTCTTTAATTAACATATTTATATATGCTCTATAGTAGGACAAATGGTAATGTTAATAGAAAAATAATACATTTTTTGCAAGTATGAAATGTCAGATCATTTTAAAAGGAACAAGTAATAATAATTTTGAAATAGTGCAGGAAATATGGGTCCTTAGTTAAATACACTATGGCAATTATGTATGATAAGAAATATAGTCTAAGAAATTTACAAACCTTTCCATCAAGATGGTGTACTCTCAAATACAGTGCAGTATATAAAGAAATAATCAGAGCTCCTGCATCACAAATTCGCCATTGTATATGCCAAAACATCAGTTGAATGTGTCATGTAATAGCTGACCTGTACATTGCAATTCTACTGTACAGCTATGAGGCAGTAATTTATGAAGAGTTCCATATTATAAATTAATGAAAACAGCTATCATCTCACCAGTGCACTTGTATTTTTTGTTCCTGTTGTTAAGGATTACCCCACTCACAGCTACAAAAGTACATTAAATGAATTGTTGCAAGGTTGCTTCAACAATATATAAGTGAGCATGTATGAATTACACATTAGTTGGGATTGCTGAAGTTTCTTTTGTACTACTTTGCATAGTCTCCTATTTCTCAATCTAGAATTACAAAAGCTTAAACATTCATGGCTTTGTTATATGTTCTGCACTAAAAGAATCTAGTACAATATAATTAGAACCATATTTCCTGATTCACTATGAAATGGTCTATATGAATCTTTAGATCAGTCTGTGTTGAATTTAAATTGAAATATGAAGTATGGACCAAATGCTAGTGAACAATGTTTTGCTTGTATGTAGGTATGTTTTATTAACTAAAGCATGAATGTCAGAGCATTTCCTATATGTGTGTTTTTTAGCTGTTTATGTACCTAGCAGTAAAACATGTTAAGAAGTGAGTGATTTTACAATACGCTTGTACAAAGTCTGAATGTTATAGATGAGGTTACATTTTTGCTGTATTTTGTCCGAGTTTTACAAGGGGTATTTGTAGTTATTTTTAATGTTAATTTCATTAATAAACATATAAACAGTAAATAGACTAGTATTTGCAAAGTCACACAAATCTGTTCTACATAATACAGCCAATTTATGCCGTATGTGGAAACAGTTAAAGAAAGCATGCTGGGACTGTGGGATGAGCACAGCTAATCTTATAAGGTGGTTTCTTATATCCATGTAGGTAAATGATACCAGTCATTTCCTGTATCTCCTTATTTATGTTACTAACATGCACGCAGGTTTTTGGTTCAAGATCATTTCTAACCCAAATATATTGCATCCTTACTGATTTGATGTTAAATCTGAGCATCTGGAAGTAGCATGAATCTATTATGTCCTTTCCACTTTATTTAATAGGTGAATAGAATTAGATGAACAAATAGTTTGACATTTGATTTGTAGTGAAAGATTTGTTTAGGAATTTATACATCTGAAAAAAAAATTGAATATGCTGAGGAATGAAGCACAACCGTATGATACAGAGTTATCAAACTGGGAGTGGCAATGCCTTCAGGTATCTTTACCCACGACTTATAGCCTGCTGTACCCTGCACTGGGCAGTTGACAAGTGAGTACGGCACAGTGGTGCAGCGGTAGCATTGTCGCCTCACAGCAAGAGGTTCTCCGGTTCGATTCTCGGCTGGGGTGCCTTCTGTGTGGAGTCTGCATGTCCTCCTTGCGTTCGTGTGGGTTTCCTCCGGGTGCTCCGGTTTCCTTCCACATTACAAAGACATGCAGCTGGAGAATTTTCTCCCCGGGCCTCCGCTGAAAATTGGCTTTGTTCCAAGTCGGACTTTCCCGGTTAACAAATGTTAAATAAATAAATAAATTCCTGTTTTAAAGCTATAGCTGTATTACCTTTACACAGCTGGTTTCCTTCCTTTGTTGCTACTTTTATGGGTGTCTCATTTATATCTTTCAGATGAACTGTCATTGTCACTTTTGGTGGCAACTAAAAGGTTATTGAATCATTGTGTTTTAGTATCTATAATTATTGTCAAGTACCTCTAGCATTAATCCAGAATGGACAACAAGAGATACAGAAAGAGAAAACTTCCTGGAGATGGCTTCTTGACTAATATGGCTATCTTGCAACTTTCATTAGAAGTTTTTACCACCAGAGCCATTTCATAAGTTCTACCAGGTTCTGCAGCGTATACTTCTCTGAAAGTGTTTCTATAAATTCCCCTTTGCAAGATAGACTCAACCTGTGTCATTTTTTCTGTTTTGGTCATTTGTTATATAGGTATATAAATATATAATAACAAAAAGCTGGGCATACGTTGATCTGTGAATAATGTCTAGTTAAATTGCTTGCCAAGATTCACACAGTAGGTCAGTGGAAAGTGAAAACATCAAACCCAGCATTACAAATTAAAGCTCTGTTGGAAATAATCATCTTAATTCTCTGAACTAAACTACATTACTGCCCTTGACTATCAAATTGCCTAGATCATTTTTTCTCATCATTTCTTTGTTTCAGTCTGACCCATGGGTCATGGGTCATGCTCATCTCCTCTTACTGTATCATTCCCTAGTAGGGTCACAGACTGAACAACTTGAACAAATGAATAGCTCTATGACCAATGTGTTCTTTGTAAATGGACTGCTTGTGGGAAAGCCACAGAACTAGTATTTTGTTGAATACTTCAGGTATTGAAAATAATTTGCTTTGAACTGCAGTCTGATTTCCATTCCTAAATCTCAATTTCTAGTGTCATTAAGGCTTATTTGTTATGGTAATTAGCTTTAATTTGCTCAGAACAAGCATCAGTCATGCCAGATGCCCAAAGTGACTTTTTTATATCTGTTAAGTATGAATGATGATGTGTCACCTTAGTGCAGAAAGTTTACCCCATCAGCTGCATAAAGCAAAATTTTGCTCATAACAGTGGTTTTGTGAAGTATGAACGTGACTAATACTAACAGATGACACAGTTAGGGATTCTACAGCTAGAGAAACAAAAGCAGAGATCAAGGAAATACTTTTTTCTTTGCTGTTGTTTATGTAACATAATGGGAAAACAGAAAGAAAACTAATATTTCACCTCCTTGCATATCTCTCAACCTCTTAACATAAGAAATATGTATAAAGCCAAAAGTAATGAACGAGTAAAGGTCCAAAATAGACACGCATTTTAAATATTGCTCTTAAAAATGTGGGAAGGTGCTACGGTATAAGGTGCTGTGTTAGCATGCATTTTCTGAAGGATATGAAGTCTGAAACTCAAATGTTGTTGTTGTTGTGTCTTTCGGCTTTTCCCGGTTAAGGGTCGCCACAGCGGAACTCCGGTCCGCTAATGGTTGGCAGTTGATTTTTACATGCTGAGTTGCCAGCCCTAACGCACAACCTTCAACGAAGGTATGCCCATTCACGCATGTCTCCACGCAGAAGATGCTCTAGCTGAGAGTCGAACCAGTCAGCGTCTTACTGTGAGGTGACAACACTACCACAGCACCACCACTGCGGATGAGTCTGAAACTCAAATATCGGTCATTATTTAATGACTACAGTCCTCAAAGATTTTCCAGTAAAACGCAAATTTTATGAGGAACAGAATAAACATATGAGGGAAAAATGTGAACATTCTCTGAAAAATTGAACAGTTAAAGGTATGGCTTCATGGAAACTATTACAAAATAATTTTATCCAGCCTATAAAAATAGGATAAATATTTATTATGAATAAGAATCCTAAGACATTAAGCCATTTAATGATGATAATGTCATTTTTGAAGTCTATAAAATCAGACCACTGACAAAGTCCTTTGTAAGGCGACAAACATAAGCAACCTTTATCAGTGCTGCACACTCTTTAATGATTTTGGTCTAGCCTGAAAGTGATCACTTTAGAACAGTGGTCTATACTGGAAAACAAATTTAGAAAAATAAATAATTTAAATAAATACAATAAATAAACTTTACCTCAGTGTGGGTTATTAAATAAGGACCCATGTTTTTTTTCTAGTTTCTTTTGGTGTCTGACTTTATTAAAAAAATTGGATCATTGTTCTTAGACAATGAGTCATCTTTTTCTGCTATTTTAGCATGGATAGCCTAGTTATCATGTATTCTTAAGGAAGGTCTACATTTAAAAGTTCATTACAAGCTTCCAGTAGGGGTGAAAGAACCTATGGGTTGAGGTGCTTGCAGATTAACATGAGACGCCATTGGATATTGGAATTCTCTGCCTGCGGGTCCCTGGTTGCTTCTTTTAAGTCTTTTATTACTGGACCCTCATCTAATTGCACAGCCCGACCGTCTAAGAACAGATACTCCAGTCAAAGCTCAGCAATTAAGATGGGACCACTGTTCTCTGGGATGGTTATAATCTGTAATGAAACTGTGAACATGTTTTATTAGTTTCCATTTAATTATAACTGACGTTGCATTCTAAACCTCTTAAAGAAAATACTTGCCTTTCCACCAGACTGCAGCAATGTCAGTTGGCTAGGAGTCTAATCTGAGGCTGTTTCCTTATCCGGAAGGTAGTACACGCTGCATTATTCATGCTTCCTTCTTTTCTACTTGTCTCAAGCTGGATCTTTATAGCTTACGTATTGTGTAAAAAGTCCTGAGAGGGGGTCTGCTTTCTTGTTGAATCATCATCTTCTTTCGGCTGTTCCAGTTAGGGGTTGCCACAGCGGATCATCTGTTTCCATTTCTTCCTGTCCTCTGCATCTTGGTCTGTCACACCAACCACCTGCATGGCGTTCTCACCACATCCATAAACCTAATCTTAGGCCTTCCTCTTTTCCTGTTACCTGGTAGCTTCATCCTTAGCATCTTTTTCCCAATATATTTAGCATCCCTCCTCAGCACATGTCCAAACCAATGTAATCTTGCTTCTCTGGCTTTATCTCCAAACCTTCCAATATGGGCTGATCCTCTAATATACTTATTCCTAATGCTGTCCACCCTCGTCACACCCAGTGCAAATCTTAACATCTTTAACTCTGCCACATCCAGCTCTAACTCCTGCCTTATCCAGCTCTAACTCCTGCCTTTTTGTCAATGCCACTGTCTCCAACCCATATAACATAGCTGGTCTCACTACCCTCATGTAGACCTTCCCTTTCACTCTTACTGGTACATGTCTGTCACAAATCACTCCTGACACTCTTCTCCACCCACTCCATCCTGCCTGCACTCTCTTCTTCACTTCTCTTCCACACTCACTATTACTCTGAACTATTGATCCCAAGTATTTAAACTCATCCACCTTCACCACCTCTACTCCTTGCATCCTCACCATTCCTCTATCCTCCCACTCATTCACAAACATATATTCTGTCTTAGTCCTGCTGACGTTCATTCCTCTTCTCTCTAGAGCATCTCTCCAGGGTCTCCTCTACCTATTCCCTACTCTCACAACAGATCATCTGCAAACAACATAGTCCACTGGGACTCCTGTCTGATCTCGTCTGTCAACCTGTCCATCATGATTGCAAATAAGAAAAGGCTCAGAGCTGATCCTTGATGTAATCCCACCTCCACCTTAAATGCATCTGTCACTCCCACCGCAGACCTCACCGCTGTCACACTACCCTCGTACATATCCTGTACCACTCTTACATACTTCTCTGACACTCCTGACTTCCTCATACAATACCGCAACTCCTCTCTAGGCACCCTGTCATATGCTTTCTCTAAGTCTACAAAAACACAATGCAACTCCTTCTGACCTTCTCTGTACTTATCCATCAACAATCTCAGAGCAAACATTGCATTTGTAGTGCTCTTTCCCATCATGAAACCATACTGCTGATCACTAATCATCATGTCCCTCATTAACCTAGCTTCCACTACTCTTTCCCATAACTTCATGCTGTGACTGATCAATTTAATCCCTCTGTAGTTACTGCAGCTCTGCACATCACCCTTATTCTTAAAAATTGGTACCAAAACACTTTTTCTCAATTCCTCAGGCATCCTCTCACTTTCCAAGATTTCATTAAATAATCTGGTTAAAAACTCCACTGCCATTTCACTTAAACACCTCCGTGCTTCCACAGGTATGTTATCTGGACAAACAGCCTTTCCATTCTTCATCCTCTTCATAGCTATCCTTACTTCCTCCTAGCTAATCCATTGCACTTCATGATTCACTATCCCCACATCATCCAACCTTCTCTCTCTCTCTCATTCTCTTCATTCATCAACCCCTCAAAGTACTCTTTCCATCTCCTCAACACACTCTCCTCACTTGTGAGTATGTTTCCCTCATTATCCTTTATCACCTTTACCTGCTGCACATCTTTCCTAGCTCGGTCCCTCTGTCTAGCCAATTGGTACAGGTCCTTTTCTCCCTCCTTAGTGCCCAACCTTTCATACAACTCTCTATACACCTTATCCTTAGCCTTTGCCACCTCTCTCTTTGCCATGCACCTCATCTCCTTATACTCCTATCTACTTTCTTCATCTCTCTGACAATCCCACTTCTTCTTTGCCAGCCTCTTTCTCTGTATACTCTCCTGTACCTCCTCATTCCACCACCATGCCTCCTTGTTGTCCTTCCTCTGTCCAGATTTCATACCAAGCACCTTTCTAGCCATCTCCCTTACTAGCTCTGCTGTAGTTACCCAGCTATTTGGTAACTCTTCACTGCCACTCAGTGCCTGTCTTAACTCTTCCTGAACTCCACCTCACAATTACCCTTTTTCAATTTCCACCATTTGATCCTTGGTGCTGCCTTGCAGTCCTCCCCCTCTTCTTGATCACCAGCGTCATCCTACAAACCACCATCCTATGCTGCCTAACTACACTTTCCCGGTCACCACTTTGCAGTCTCCAATCTCCTTCAAACTTGTTGAATACTTCCTAAGAATTTGCTTAGGTTGACATTTATTTTATTTTCTTACCCCAGATTGTCTTTTGTGACAGTGAAGACTGTTTATTTCCCCCCTCATCATAGTTTTAAATGTTGATAGCTTTAATAAATGAAAAATAGCATTGATCAGTATCCCAAGGAATGGTGAAGGTAAATTTGCCATTTTAGTCTTGAATTTTGTATTTCACTGGAAGGTAGTGTTATTTTTCAAGAATTGCTATTTAAGAGTGCAGACTAGTAGTCTAATTGTAAACAGATGGAGATTTAGTCAGATAGATAACATTGTTTCTAACCCCTGGGATGCTTGGAATCTAATTGTTGATGTTAAGGAAAGCCAAGCCTTCTGCAAGGGTGCATGCTTATGCAGTAGAAAGAGCACCTTGTCTCACTTGAATGATGCTTTGATGATAAGTCTTTTCAGGATACATCCTCCATTAACTTGAGACATGCTTGTGCATTTTTGTATAGTTCAAAATGGCACTGGTACCTAACAGTACCATGGTTATTAGATATGACTGTAGCCTGTCCCTAGTTCAGTTGGTTTGTGGTGAATAAGGCCAGATGTCCATTTTTAGAGTACATATAGAAAGTTCTAGAGTATTGGAGTTTGGTCAATAAACATTAAATAATTTACTATGTCCAGTGAGGTTTCAAAACAAACATTAACGCCCTTCCATCCATTGTCTAAATTACTTGAATTTTCCTTCCTTTCTGAGTTTTCCTTCATCAAAATGGCACAATAAACAAATGTTTCTATATATGAGTGTTCTGTTGTCATTACTGAGGTACACCAATGCACCTCAGCCTCAGAAATTAATTTGGTGTCTTACATAAGGACTATGCTAACTCCTAGGATAACTGTAGAGGATAAAATTAGGTATCATTTTGTATAATAACCCGTCTCCTCTTAGTCGTGTCATTTAGAAAATATCAGTCTTCGAAGGGGAATAGGATACACCACCACTCAACATGATTAATAAACCAGAAAAAAAATCAGTTATATGGCAGACAGATTGCCATAATCAGCAAATGCACTGTTAACAGCCCTTTATATAAGAAAGCAAGACTAAGAAACAATTGCTTAAAAGTGGTAAGATAGCTGTGTACCAGTAAAGAAACAGTTAATTTCTTAGCATTGTTACTCACCGGCATAATGAAAAATAAGCAGTTGTTAAGAGGTATAGGAGAAGTTACTTCCATTCCTTGCATGAGCTATGTTTTCATTAATAGTATTCTTTCTGTACTGGGCAGAGCTGGAATTAGGTGTTTTGGCAGCCTGAACAATGTCACCATTTGGCTCTTCCATCTTTAACCTGAGGATGAAAAAAGAAAAAGATCCTCTTAACCAAAGTATCACCTTTCTTAAAGATCCCAACCAATAAAAATGTCTTCAAAATTTTAAGAATAAAAAAAAATATGAAAAAATAATCTCTCTGAGTTGATGAATAGAAAAAAAAAAAAGAAAATAAGGTATTTTTTCGAAGCAATTCTCTATTATGCATCAATAACTTTAATGTTATATGTGAAGAAGAAAAAAATAGTTATAAAAGTGTGCTATGTATCTGTGAAATTACTAAAAGTTATACTTGAATAAGTGAAACAAAGCTCCCGGTCTCTCAGACAGACTTGCCTATTTTCCACCTTGTTTCTTCTTACTGGTAGTATTTCTTTCATTTCTCCGCTTCTCTACTAGTATCGGTTCTTTTCTAGAAATTTAAATGATCAATATTTTAAAAACATGTCAATAATTATCTTTCTAATAATTTTACTTATTGTTAAGCAATAAAATCACTGACAATTAATTCTTAAAATGTAAGCTTAATCATTATCTATGAACCTGCTTTATAACTCCTCTTAACTGTAATACTAATATGTTCTGCCCTAATTCCTTACCCCCATTTTTTTAATTTTTAAACACCAATCACATGATCTATTATCTATCTGACAAAACTACTAATACACGTCTTCAAATGCCCAATGTTCAAAATCTGCTAATGCATAAGTATATTTTATACTGTAATATTTGCCTCTACTTTAGTATGAATATACTGAATATCCGTTTAAAATAATTGTAATATGTTGGAGCTTTTCTCCCCAGGCCTCCACAGAAAAGTTTTTTTTGGACTAAACAAAAATTATGTCTCAAATCAATGCTCTGTAGAGACATGTGAGTGACAGGAGAAACATTTCGAGTTAAATTTCAAGAGTAATGAAACAAATGATCAAGGTAAAACTGAATATGTTGTTTCAGTCTCATGTACAAAAGCAAAAGACAATGTGATGAAGTGGATTTTTGAGGGAGATGAAGAAGGCAAAAGGAAACCAGGACATTAAGCCATGCGATGGCTGGATTGTTTGAGAGAAGACCAGAAGCAGGTAGCCATGGCTACTGAGAAATGTATGAAAGTGAATTTGAGTAAAGAGGCATGACAACTGCTGACTGCTGATGTGATACTATACCTGATGCTCATGATTATGATGGCTGACCAAAGTAATAAAGTAATCACACATGCACACACACACACACACACACACACACACACACACACACACACACACACACACACGCATTAATATATATATATATATATACACACACACACACACACACACACACACACACACACACACACACACACACGCACACGCACACATATACATACACAGCAAAAAAAATCTACATTATAGTCTTTATCTACATCTATATATATATATATATATATATATATATATATATATATATATATATAGATAGATATATATATGTGTGTGTGTGTGTGTGTGTGTGTGTGTGTATGTATAGGGGTTCTGAATAGAGAAATGATTAATCAGCAAGCAAAGGAGAGTGGTATTGCTAGAAATGAATTCATTCTGAAGTCCTGGTGAGTACCTTCACTAGGTGGACCATATTTTTCACAAAATCTCACCAAGATGATACTGATATATAGACTCTGTTTTATACAGCATATATCATGGACAGAATTAGGTTAAAAAAATAAAAAAAGATAGCTGGGTGCACAAGACCCAGGATAGAAAAGTGCCCAATACTGGTAAGCGGACTGGTGCCAGGAGTGGAAAAAATGACAGTGTAGAATCCTCATGACAAAGAAACATCCCTACAATGGGGCCAGGCCAGGCCCAGGGGCAGGATGCCCCCACTGTTGTAAAAGAAAGTAATTATCCACAAAAATGACAAAAAATGACAGGCCAAAAAAGAGCCATAAAGTTGATAAGAGTGGACTGTTGAGGATAAGAAAGAAATTATGTATTGTTACTGTTATGCAAGAAGTCCAGAATTTCCAGACAGAAGGTGTACAGAAAGTGTAGAAAAAGATTAAGACAGAAAATAGAGGAAAGAAAATACTTGTACAAGAAAAAATGTCAGAAGTTTTAAATAAAAATGCATGTTCATTAGTACAATAGATTTATAAGAAACATTATATAGACCAAGAAACCTTGGGCCACTTGGAAAAAGAAGCAACCGAGGAAGTGCAAAACTATAAATAACAAAATTTTGAGATTTTTGAAAGGTATAAAAATGAAATATGGACATGGGAAAAAATAAAAATATAATATGGTACAATATTTATGCAAAGCTGAAAGCCAAATTAATCAATACACAAAATGCAGACCCAAAGGTATTTAAGGAGATGTACTGGCAAAGGCATCCAGATATGGAAAATTGCACAATACAAAAAAAAAATAAGATCACAAAGTGGGAACATAGAACAGAAGATTAGTAAAGTAGAAGTTAAAAAATAGAAGTTGAGTTATGGAATACCAGCTATTTATTGTACTTCTGGCTTATTCCTTCTATTAATTGTTTGCATTATGATTTCTAGCATGTACTGCTTGATGATTTTTATGATAAACTCTTCTAAGACTTGTTAAGTAAACAAGGAGCTTTCTCCCCTGGCCTCCACTGAAAAAGGACCTGTATCCAGTTGAACTTTCCCGGTAAACAAATGTAAAATAAAATAAAATAAATAAAATAAAATTTAGTGTAGAAAGTCCAACACAGGTTATATCACAGCACGATAGAACAAGAAGTCCCCCAAGTAAGGTGAAACAGGAGGAGCAGGAGACATCTGAAGAAGAAATATGGACTTGCGGAAAGAAAAAGAGATTTAATATGATGCAATATTTATGTAAAGGAGAAAGCAAAACTAATCGATACAAAAAGAGCAGCACCAAAGATAGTTGAAGAGAGATACAGGCAAAGGCATCCAGATATAGAAAATCTTGCAATACTGAAAATAAGAAAACAAATAGTAAAATAGAAAAAAGTATTAGTAATGGAGAGGTTTACCAGCCTCAAACAGATGCCATACACAGACCATCTCAAAAAACTCCAGCTGTACTCCATCGCATATCGCCTACTCAGAGGCGATCTCTGCCTAACATACAAAGCTATGTCAAACCCAGAGCTGTTGGACATGCTACACTTAAAGAAATCCCAATCTCTCTAAACCACATGCTCCAGGGACCTAAACCTTGTCACCACAATAAACAGAACATGCCGGAGAGATAGATTCCTGTCTCAGAGACTTCCCATACTCTAGAACAAACTACCCATTCATGTCAAGTAAAGCTCTTCATTGGCCATCTTTAAGAAAAATTTTGAAGACTAGAATGGGAAATAGAAAATTCACCCCAGGTATCACTTCTTTGGCACTGCTTGATGGGCACAGGAAAATAATTTTCTTGGATGGCTAAAGCCAGGGGACCTTTTTGGCTAGGCTTATATAGGCCCCAGGACTGATAGCCTAGTACCTACCTATGAACCTATGAACCTACAAAGTGAAACATTTTAATCAAGAAAATCTAACTATGATTATAACAAGAACTATTTATATGCACACCCTGAACAGACACCTACCCGGTTAACAGCAGGAAAAACAATATTCCTCTTAACAGCAAATCTGCAAGCTATCCTAAAACTATAGACCAATAACTTGCCTTATGATGACATATAAAATATACACTGGAATTCTTGCTGACAAAGTTTATATTTGTTTAGAAGAAAACTCAGTCATGTAAATAGAATAAAAGGGTAACAAAGAAAGTCATATGGAACAAAGGATCATTTGTTATTAAACAAAATCATAATGGAGAACTGTAAAAAAGGGAAGAATCTAAGTATGGCATGGATAGACAACAAAAACACATCTGATATTATCCTACATTCATGGATAAAAGAGTGCTTAAAAATGTATAAGATACACCCTATACTGATCAATTACATTACAGCCAACATTAAACAATGGCAGACCACTTTGCACTTAACCCATGATAAAGGACAAATTATTATTCCAGGGATAAAATTTCAAAGGGGAGTATTCCAATGCAACTCTCTTTATTACCGTTGCTCTTTTGTCTTGAACTTAACCCAATAAGTTGTCTACTTAACAGATTAGGTCATGGCTATAATGTGTCTCACAGAAAACAACAAAGTATAAAGACTTCTCATCGTGGGTGATTTAAAACTGTATAGTTCATCAGATGAGGAACTGAAAGCACAACTGCAAGTGGTCAACACTTTTTCAGATGATATAAGAATGTCATTTAGTCTTGATAAATGTGCAAAAGCAATATTTAAACTAGTAAAACTGCAGCACCAAGAAAACATCAGTCTGGGACAGGAATGTACTATAAAAGAATATGACCAAGAGAGAATGTATAAATAATTGAGAAATGATGAAGGATCAACAATAAAGCATTAACAAATGCAAATGCAAGTTATTAAGGGATATTTTAGAAGACTAAATTAATAGTGAAAACAGCATTGACATCTAGAAATTAAGTCTAAGCTATAAACCAGTTTGCTCCTCCTATCCTAACTTACAGTTTTGGAGTGACTGGCTGACCCCAGAAGGTGTTGGATTGGTTGGACAGGAAAACAAGAAGGATGCCTCATGCTTCATACTCATCAAATAATTTATAAACATCATTGTATACCAAGACTATATATTCCCAGTTCTGCAGAAGGCATGGTCCTCCTCAAAACTGATTACATGTATAGATCTACAGTCATAAGACTGCATACATATCCACTGACCTCACAAGACTCAAATGTAGTGATAGTTTTAAAACATGAGGAGAATAAGTCTAAGATGACCTCCCTGCTTAGTTTAGCAGAAGCATATCAGTGTCACGTGGGAATGGAAATCAATGAACCTATGAAACCAGAGGTAGATAAAAAACAGGCAGCAACTGAATGTGCTGAAAATCAACAAAAGAAAGAATATAAGGTGAAGGTCAGATGTGAAGGCAAGAAATATGGAAAATGCATATAGTTGCAAGTATAGAAAACTTCTGGAAGAATCTCATGTTGATCAGGACTTAACACAGGAATGGGTAAGGAGAGGTGAATTTAAACCAAAAGATGAAAAGTTAAAATTGGCAGCCCAGGAGAGTGGAGTACACACTTATTGGTTTATGGGCTCCATTGAACATGTGGGAGAAACAAACAAATATAGGTTTTGTAAACCAGAATTGGAAGCAGTTGCAAATCTTGTTGCTGGTTGTGATAATATTAATTGCAGAAGGACTGTATACTAAAATACATAATAATGTGACAAGACTGTTGCACTGGGGATATTATAATATTGAAGTAACTGGAAAGCACTGAAAACATGAGCCACAAAGCATTAAAGAAAATGATGAATTTTATATCACATGGGATCACACATTACCAACAGTTCAAATGCCAGGAATAGTAGTCCATGAAAAGCACACAAAACTAGCACTGATTATTAAAATTGCTACACCTAATGACTACAGTGTATTACGTACAGAGATACACAAAGTCATAAAATACCAGGATTTGCAGGCAGAAAAGAAGGCAATGTGGAAGAAGGATACCCAGAGAGTTGCAATAGTAGTAGGAGCAATGGGTCTTATAAAAAAGGAATGTCCAGTCATAATTAGATATGTTACCAATACATGTAACTCTGTACAGAATGCAGAAGGAGTCATTAGTGGGCACACTGTGAGTGCTGAGAAGTATACTTCTGGCTAACATCAAAGATTGAAACAATACTACTTTTATTAACTTTAATCATATTTTGACTTAGGAATGGGGTCCATTTCCATCATGGTATTTGAAACCCAAAAGACTTGGAGAAATAAAAAAAAAAAAAAAAAGATAGATATGCAGTAAAGCACAAGGGAGTGTCCAGGGTACACTTATTAACACATGCCCAAGACACAATTTCTTGGTGTGTGGGAGCATCTGTATAATGCGTACATCCAAGTGCTGTATTATACTTATTAAATGGTATTTTTTTAGGAATGTGAATTTTACATTTATCAGTTTATGCATGCGTAGCAATTGTGTATCTTGTGCCATGTATTACGTAAGCTAGTTTCTTTGCCCATTTAACTAATTGATAGTTCAGTGTTACAACTGTTTTAAGGTATGAAAGTTATCAGGTAGTCGTTTAAGGGACTGTTCTGTCAAACTGCTGTGCAAGATTGCACAGTCTGGTTTAAAAGTGGTTCTAATACTGTGCAATACCTCAAATGAGTTCTGCCAAGTGAATGAATCAGAATGAGGAAACTAACATATCAGTAGCACAGTATTTCATGAACATGGAGGCTGCTTTCCAGGTAGCACAACCTGAAATCATTCACAAGATAATCATTTGGTGGCATTTCCAAGAGCTGAAAGACACATACATGTAAGTCATAATACTTCCCTCACATTTTCTGATTTGACAAAGCTGATAATTTGTTGTACACTAACCTTATTCACTCGGGTAATCATTTTGGTGATAACTCACAAGAATTTGAAAGAAATATGTGAAGAAATATTAACTGGGTTTCCATTGTGGTTTTTATTTGTGTTTTACTTGTATTTTAATATGCTTTTGCACTCATGCAGTGTTTTACTTTTGTGTACTCTGTCAGATTTATCTCTTAGGTCAAAAAATACCTGGCAGATTATTTCTGTTGCAAGTATGCGTGTATGTGGTTTAACTCCTGGCTCAGAGTGTTTTCTTTCTTTTGCAATGGTGACCATTTTTGCTTCATCTTATTCACTTCCTTTCTCTTCCTAAACTGATTCAGTTTCTGTTTTTGAAGTTTATATTTTCAGTTTCTTCAGAAAATTATGTTTTACCTAATTGGATGCCTTTTATGGTATACTAGTTTAATTTGAATTCTTAGTGCTTTTATTACTTTACAGTGTATTTAATTTGTGCAGTTGTCATAATTCCTATTTTTTTTCTAGTTTTATTTAGTTTTATTTTATTTATGCAACTTTAACAATATCATTGAGTCAAGAAAAAGAAGTTATGTACTCACCATAACGTTCCATGTGAGTTGTTCATCTCGCCTTTATTCTTAGATGAGTTTGGAGCCGATTCTCAGCTCCAAGTCAGCCTACTACAAAGCTCGAGGTCTTCAGACAGCTTAAGGCCAAGTCCCTATCCCATGATGCACCTTGAGTTTCCTCGGATCTTGTTTGCTGCCTCTAATAATACCATATGCCATTCTTTCACTTTTTTAGGTAAAAACCATAGAAAGACAAAGCAGCCATGATAAAACTAGTATCTCAGTCCTCAAAAAACCCTGGAGGGGTAGGAGGGGTGGGAAGTAAGAATGAAGGCGAGATGAACAACTCACATGGAATGTTATGGTGAGTACATAACTTCTTTATGTGAAGTTGTTTTATCTCGCCATTCATTCTTACAGATGGGTAGCGTCCGAAGCACCATCTTTCTCGGGTGACTCACGGGAGTATGTTTTTCAGGACAGTAGAAACAAAGAAGGCCCTGTTCCTGGATGCCCTATTGACTTTGTAATGAGTGATAAAGGTATGAGGCTTTGACCAAGTGGCTGCTGCACAAATATTGTCTATAGGAAGCCTAGCAGAAAAAGCAGAAAATGTGGACACAGTTCTGGTAGGATTAGCCTTAATTTTGTGTTGTAGAGGTAAATTGTCAGCTGAGTAAGTAAAAGTGATGCAATCAGATAACCATTTAGATAGTCGTGTTTTTGCCACCAGCATACCTCTCCTAGAATCTGAAAAGGAAACAAAAAGTTGTTCTGATCTTCTGAATTCTTTGGTTCTATCCTGGTAAAATCTGTGCTGTCTGGGAACATCAAGCTTGTGCAGCATATACTCTAAATTGTTGGTGTGTTTGGGGAAAAACACTGATAAATCTATACTCTGGTTAAGGTTAGCTTCAGTACAAATTTTAGGTAAAAATGAAGGATTTGTCTGCAGTGAAACTCTATCAGCATGAAAAAACAAATACGGAGGTTTTATGGACAAGGCTTGTAGTTCCGATACTCTTTGGGCAGATGTGATGGCTACTAAAAAGATAGTCTTCCATGACAAAAATTTCAAATCACATGAGGAAGCTGGCTCGAAAGGTGGGAGAATAATGCATGAGAGCATAAAATTTAGGTTCCAGGGGGTATAAGGAAATTTAACTGGTGGTCTGAGGTGGAAGGTCCCTTTGAGAAAGGCTTTGGATAGCTTGTGTGACATTATGTTAAATCCTTCAATATCAAGATGAAAATTAGAGATGGCAGCACAATGTAGCCAAATTGTAGCTGCCGCCACTCCTTTGTTGAAAAGCATATTCAAAAAATTCTAATATAGAGGAAATAGAGGCTTGGTAAGGATCAATGTTATTCTGAGAAGCCCATTTAGAAAATCCCCTCCATTTGCTAAAGTACAACTTCCTAGTAGAGGATTTATGAGAAAATATTAAAATATGCTGCATTTTGTTTGAGAGGTTATGAAACCTGACTATGTTGGGAATTGGAGCAGCCAAGTTGTCAATTTTAGGGACTGAAGGGAGGGATGAAGAGCCCTGATGAATGTGTCAGAAGATCTGGAACTGGGTCCAGAATCCAAGGCTCTTCCAACAGATGAAGTCAAAGGAAGGGGAACCAAATCTGATGAAGCCAATGAGGGGCTATTAGAATGATGGCCCTTCCCAGGGCTTTGGCTTTCCGTAGTACTTTGGGTATCGGGAATTGGTGGGAATGCATAGAGGAGACCCGGTGGCCAGTCGTGTATGAGTGCATCCCTTGGGGAATCTCCTGGAGAGGGAATCAGGGCAAAGTAACTTCTGCATTTTGTGTTCATGGGGGATGCAAAAAGATCAGAGCAAGGCTGGCCCCATCTGTGGAATATTCTCTCCACTATATCTTTTTTGAGGGACCACTTGTGAGGCAAGAAAATTGTCCTGCTCAGTTTGTCTGCAATCACACTGGATTTCCCCAGGATGTGCATTGCTATCAGAAAGTGCTGGGTGGATGTAGCCCACTGCCATACTATTAGGGCCTCATGACAAAAGGGATAGGACCTGATTCCTCCTTGTTTGTTCAAGTACCAGATAACTGGCATGTCCGTGTGAATCGCAATTGTCTCCAGAGGGAGAGAGTCCTGAAAGTACTGCAATGCCAAGAGAACCACTCTCATCTCCAGGACATTGATATGCAGATATGTCTCTTGTTCTGTCCATGTGACTTGGGCTGTTCTTCCCTGAAAATACCCCCCCACCTGATCAGGGAAGCGTCCATGGTCACTGTGGCCAATGGTGAGGGTAGGATAAAAGGACGACCTATCGTTATTTGAAGAGAGGTCAACCACCATGAAGATCCTTTTTGCATGTGTTTGTTAGAATAATGAGATGAGACATTGGGAACTCTTGATAAGACCCTAGTGTGAACAGCAGCTACTGTAGAATCTGCATGTGCATGCGACCCAATGGATTCGCTATTATTGCAGCTGCCATCATCCCTAACAACTTTAGCACTTCTGATGCTGGTACCTTGTCTCTGGATATGATGTTCTGAATTTGCTGATGAAGTAATAATATCCTTTCTGATTGAAGTTTTAAAGTGGTGGTGGTGGTGTCCAATTCTGCTCCAATAAAAACGATATGTTGTGATGGCGACAAGGCAGATTTTTCTGAGTTTATGGTAATGCCCAGTTGATTGCAAAGAGTAAGAGTGGTGTCCCTGGCTTGTATTAGCTGATGCCTGGTGGTGGCGGTAAGGAGCCAATCATCTAAATATGGAAACTCGTGGAATTCCAAACGCCTCAGGTGAGCCGTGACCACTGCCATACATTTGGTGAACACTCTGAGGGCTGTAGTGAGACCAAAGGGCAGGGCTCAAAACTAGTAATGATTGGCTCCCAGCCGGAAGTGCAGATGATCCCTGGATGGTCTGGCCATTTTTATGTGGTAGTATGCATCCTGGAGATCTATTGAGCAGATCCAATTGTCTTTCCCTAAGAAGGAAAATATCGACTGAAGTGTGACCATCCAGAACTTCTCCTTCTTGACAGATCTGTTTAGTCTGCTGAGGTCCAAAATAGGTCTCCAGTCCCCTGTCTTTTTTAGGAACTAAAAAGAATCTTGAGTAAGTTCTGGATCCTGTCTGGTCTGCTGGGACTGGTTGGATGACTCTTTTTTTCTTAGCAACGTTTGGACCTCTACTGTTGCTTGTTCCCTGTAACTGGGTGGAATGTCTGGGATTTTTGTTGTCAATGGGTGGGGGGTGGCAAAGGGAATAGAATATCCTCTGAAAACTATGCTTTATACCCAGCTGTCATTTGTTATTTTTAGTCAGGTGTCTGGATACAAAGATAAGCAACCCCCGACTGCCTCCAGAGTAGGACAGTCGGGCCTCCTTTCAGGAGCGCTGGTAGGGCTTCCCAAAGAACTGGTCTCTGTCACCCTGGTTTTGTGGACCCCCCTCTGCCGCGTGGGTGGCATCTTCCATTATTGCCCCCTCCTCTGCCCCTGGAGGGGGGTTCACCACGTGTGTCCAGAAAGGCTCCTTGGGCTTTTCACAACCACATCTTTCCTCCCTTTTGACCCTTGGGGTAGGGTCTAGTAGGGGGTGGAAAAATGGACTCTGATGGCAGACAGAGTCTTTCCTTACTGCTCTCACCTGGTCAAAGTTTTGTTAGCTTTGGGCCCAAAAAGGGATGAGCCATCAAAAGTGGTGTTGACAAAGGATGACTTAAAGGGCTCCACAAAGGAACATAAGTGCATGCAGAAGTGTCTCCTGACAGCAATTCCTGTGCTTGCTGTTCTACTCATTCCATCAGCTGCATATGAGATGAGACGCATGGACGAGTTCACTATGGAATTAAGGGTACCAAGCTGGGAGGCAACCTTGTCTGAAGCTCCTTCAGCTACTGTACCCTGAAGAATATCTCCAAGCTCTTTTAGGAGGTCTCTTTGTAGTCTTGTGAAATGTGTAAGATAGTTCAGTAAACACATGGCAAAAGTTGCTAAACTATGCATGCGCTTCCCGTACCTAGCCATGATCCTAGAGTCTCTATTAGGAGGATGGACAGAAGAAGAAGTTTCTGACATCTCCTTTTTGGTGGCTGCTGCCACGACCATGGCATCAACAAGCACTGCCTTAGTGAGAAAGGACTTATCCTGAGGGGCAGGAATAAATTTATTGGGCCTCCTAGGGACAGGCTCCATGGTGTCCGGAGGCTCCCACGCCCTTCGTGAGATCAGCTCCATAAGCTCATCCAAGTGCTGAGACACCCAAGAGCTGGAGGACCAACTCATCTTCAGCAGGGTTGGTGGGCTTTCAGCCACCCCTCTGCTTAAGTATTTCCAATATATCTGCAAGTGAGATATCTTTTAGATGGGGACCTTGGGGACCCTTCTGATTCATCTAAGTCGGTGTCAGATGTGAGAGCCTCCTGCGAGGAGTCTAGATGCTTCCTCTTGCAAGTTGTCTTCCTGGGAACCTCATCAGTGGGAACTTCTGGTGAGGTGTCAGAAGAGCAGGGGCCACCCACTGAGGCTTCCTGAGGCTCAGGGTCTTTACGCTTCAAAGATATCTGTGAGGCAGAAGTGGACACAGGTACTTTTGGGGAGGAGGTTGTTGGTCCTGAAGATGTGGCTGTCCTGGGGGGACATTACTCTCCACATGTCCTCAAAAGAACCTTTGCTCCGATAAGAAGGAACCACTGGATCCAAAGAAACAACTGATCCCCTTGGCACCAAAACAGTCTGCTCTGATCCAGGGGTAGGAGTCAAACTCATTCGAGCTGAGGCCTCTAGAGGCAAGGTCAGAACCAACAGGTCAGTCTGACAATCCTCCCCGGACCCAAGCAGCAAGTGTCAGCTCCTAGACTCCTCGATGGGCACCGAGGATGTCTGAGTAAACAGAACAGATGGCACTGGAGCAGACATCGGCTCCAAAGGCTCCACAATCATAAGGTTGAACTCCTCCAGCTGTGACAGACTGGTATGGCTCGGAGGAGGAAAAGTAGATAGAGGAACAATTTTCAGTTCCAAAACCACTTGGGTTGAAATGGATAAAAATTTTGCAAATGCCAGTGCCTGTAGCAACTTCTGCACCACATGATCCACATCCAAATTGGATAGGCTAATCGAGGACTGAGATGAATTGATGGAGGGTGGTACCAACTGGAGGATTGGTGATTTTAATACTGTGGAAACTGGTACCAGGACTGGGGGGATCTGCTCTGAAAAGACAGGATGCTCAGCTCTGAAGGCTGTGGAGCTAACATTGAAGGTTTCTTTGATTTTGTCAAGTCTGATGATGAAGCCTTAGAGGACTTGGAAGATTTGGGAGACTGACTAGTTTTATCATGGCCATCCAAAGCTTCTTGAAAGGAAGATTTTATTAGTCCTCTATTGATTAATTTTCTTTTCCTTTCATGTAGTACATGGCTTGAAAAGGAATGGCGGATGGAGCAACTCTCTTGCAAGTGCAAGGCACCCAGACAATAAACACAATTTACATGACTATCAGTCACTGACCTCTTTTGTTCACACTTCGGACATTTTTTGAACTCAGACTTGGGATGTTTCTCTTTATCTTTTGTCAGCCATGAAACTATCTAACTGCACACAAACAAACTTGTATTATCAAAATAGAATGCACAAACACACACAAATTTTTGCAATTTTAATCTATACTATAATATATATAAAACAGTAACTAGCCCTTACAAAAATGGGCTCTATATGGTTAAATATGAGCTGACTATGAATGTATAAACACACACACATAATTTCTAAAGCCTATAAATGCATATGAAACACACTACTAAGCTATTAAAACTATCCTAATATCTATATAAAGGCACACCAAAGAAGGGAAAGGGAGATACTAAAGGCCTATATAAAATGACGACCAAAAGGAGTATATAAGAGACTATCACAGTTAAGCTAACAATATCTAACAAGCTATTAATGTTCTAAAGTTATAACTATAAAAATATAAGATAGAAAATAGGAACTTTTGAGAAACAATTATGTTAAACTGGCCCAAGCTGTGAGGAAACCTTCAATCTGTTGCAGTGGCAAACTAGATCTAGGGTAACTCAAGGTGCATCATGGGATAGGGACTTGGCCTGGAGCTGTCTGAAGACCTCAATCTTTGTAGTAGGCCCACTCAGAGCTGAGGATCGGCTCCGAACCCATCTGTAAGAATGAACGCCAAGATAGAACAACTTCACATTGTGTGTTTCTGGTGTTTGATTTTTTTTTATTTACTTTTTTTGGAGTATTTATATGTCTGACAAATTTTTGCTAAATACCTTTTCAAAATAGTGGCAATTGCTGGATTTTGAAGCATGTGAGGCAGCAGGGATGTGTGACTGATAGTAATGTCCAACTGGTCTGCATTTTCTTTTTACCATGCATTAAACAGATTTAATACTGAAATAGGTAGCAATTTGATAGTATAATCACATACGCAAAAACTCAAACACACACATAAACACACACACGCACATGCACAAACACACAGATACCCACAGACAGAAAAGCATACAGACACACACACACACCCGCACACACACATGCACACACACACATAGAAAAAGAGACACATGGAAAGAAAAACACAAAGCATGTGTGCACAAACACACACTTGTCATTTTTGAAAATTAGAAGAAAAAAAAAGCAGAACAGCAAACCAATGCATAGGAGGCCACAGTTTTGGATACAGAAACTGAACTACTAAGGCAAACATGAGTTTGGACAGGTGTTATTTTTTTCAACGTATGTAAGAAAGGATTCACTTATGTATAACAATAGATTTCCAACAATTTAGCATTTATTTACTTATTTAACATTTGTTTGCCAGGATAGTCCGACTGGGCAACAAGTGTCCATTTTCAGTGGAGTCCTGGGGAGAAAAACTCCATAAGTTTACAGAGAGAAGAAAATTTAAAAAAAGAGACATTGCAGAGTAGTAGCATACAGATTTTAGACTTTATAGCCATTGGTATAGTATAAGAGGATATTCACCCTTTTGGTTGAAAATACAAGTGTACAAAATATACAACGAGAGTAGATATGAAGGTATTTCACAATTGAATAAGAGTATATAAATGTTTAAGCTTCCATATATACATTCAAGCAAATACACATGTAAGAGCATATATATATATATATATATATATATATATATATATACACACACACACACACACACACACACACACATATATATATATATATATATATATATATATATATATATATATAGATATACATATATACACACACACACACACACACACACACACACACACACACACACATACACACACACCAGTAAAGTCCATAGGGCTGGAGTGTGCCCGTTTTCAGTGGAGGCCCGGGGAGAAAAGCTCCAAAACAATGTACATATTAATGAATTTGTTTAGAATGTTAATTACAGCATATAGCAAAATACAAGAGTAATGTCAAAGATTCAGAAGTAACATTGACAATATAAGGATCTGTTCAGAAAGACATTTATGCATAGCAAGGTATTTGGTATATCAGACTGATTAAAATAAGCTTCATATACACACATATATAATCATACATACATATTCAACATATTCTACACATTTTTAACCATGTGAGGTAGAATGAGGCACACTATGCTGTAAATGTAATTTAAGGGTGAACACATATATATAATATATATATATATATATATATATATATATATAAAATCATACATACATATTCAACATATTCTACACATTTTTAACCATGTGAGGTAGAATGAGGCACACTATGCTGTAAATGTAATTTAAGGGTGAACACTTAATGAGGGAGAGTGAGGAAGAGTGTGGGTTATCTGAGAGATGAGTCAAGTCAGGAATCAGGTTACTGAGGAATTGGGGATACTGCATGGGCATAGCCACTGAGAGGAGAGATGTTGGTGAAGTGATATTTTGAATGAGGGGGCATTATTTATGGTCCGGAGAGAAGGTGGAAGTGAATTCCAGACTTTAGCTACAGTGAAAGAGTAGAGGTATTGGCCTGCAGGGAGTTTTGGTCTTTTATCTTGGCTAAGTGATTGATTTTCAGATCTTAGGGATTGGTTTGGTTGATAAAGAGTAAGAAGTGAAGCAAGGGATGAGCATTTGGAGGATTTATAGATAAGTTTATGTGCTGTGGATAGTTGTATGTATGTAAGGTGTTGTGGGAGTTCTAGCCAGTTCATGGATTGTAATGAGTGACAGTGATGGGAAGAATGTTTTGCCCTAGTCACAAACTTACCAAGTTTGTTATAGCAGCTCCCCATTTTAGTTTTTAATGAGGATTGGATGTTTGTCAGAATGGTGGCACCGTAGAGGAGAGAAGGTAGGGGAAAAGTTTGGGCGAGTGTTTTTCTAGTAGAGTAGTTTAAAAAGTGGTTATGTCGGTAGAGGGTACCAAGTTTTTGGTACTTTTTTTTATGTTGTTGTGGATGTGTTGGTCGAAGGTTAAGTTGTCCTCTAAGGTTACACCAAGTAACTTGGTATGGGAAACAACCTCTAAGGCAGTCTTGTTGGAGGAGTAAATGATGAATTCTGATTTATTAATAGTGGTAGTTTTTTGGGTGTAAAGAGCAGGAGTTTAGTTTTATTTGGGTTGAGGGCAAGGTGATTATTTGTCATTCAGGTTTCTGTGATGGAAAAAGCATTCTGGGTGATGGTCAGAAGTTTGGTTTCAGAATTGCCTGAGCAGATAATAGTACAATTGTCTGCATATTGAAGTACAGATCAATGAGTGAGAGCAGAGTAAAAGTTGTTAATGAAAATACTGAATCGGAGGGGTCCTAAAATGGACCCTTGGGGGACTCTGGTGGAAGTAATGAGGAAAGGAGAGAAGGAGTGTAACCATTTGGTGGCTTGTCTGTTTGTGAGGTAGCTGGTAAACCAGTTAAGGATGGGAGTGGACAAGCTTAGGCATGAGAGCTTGGAAAGGAGGAGAGGGTGGGAGATGGTGCCGAAAGCCTTGGAGAGATCGAGAAAGAGTGCAGAGACAAGTTTACCATTATTGCGGTTGTGGTTAATAGTATTTAGGAAGGATAAGAGAGCAGTTGTAGAACTGTGGCCAGGACGGAAGCCATGCTGAGTGGTAGACACTAGTTGCTTTTTGGATAGGTAATCCACAAGTTGAATTTGAATACATTTTTCCATTATTTTAGAAATAGAAGATAATCTTTATATACACATGTACATACACCCATATAAAGGTTTTTGCTCGCACTTGGATAGGTATAGTTAGAGTGTATTGTTTGTGTTGTCCAAAACAGATGGGGTGTAGAAATAGTGACTGGACAAGGCGTCAGGGGGTCAATTACAGTTGCATAGATGGTTGGTGAAGAGGTATGTTTTAATAATGCTTTTGAAGGAGGGTGTGGAGTTTTGTAGTCTGAGGTCAGGGGGAAGGTTGTTTCATATTTTTGCTGTTTCATGGGCAAATGGGCAAATTGGGACCCTTCCAGACTCCAATTTTCCTCTCTAATATCAATCTTACTATGCCTCCTTGCTCATATAATATTACACTATTCTCCCCTCACAATCAGGTTTCACATAATCCTGACAGGACCTAGAAGCTGTATGTTCTACACATGTCTTTGCTAAATTCTCTGACAAAATGTCTTTATATTCTGACATTTTTCAGTCTACCTAACTGCCATGGACTATTAGTCACTGACAATATGTACACCATGATCTTTGCAAATTGTTTATTCTTATGTGAATATGTCTTTTTCTGTACATACCATTGTGTGTTTTGTTTTTGCAATATCGTATTCATTTAAACTCTAATTATTGTAACTGTAAAATATGGAGCTTTTCTTCCTGGCCCTCCACCGAAAACAGGCTCTTTATGAGCCCAGTGGACTACCCTGGTCATCAAACTTAAATAAATAAATAAATAGTGATTCCCCAGAGTTGTTTCTGCATGTGATGGTTTCGATTAAGGCTTTGTTGGAGGACCGAAGTTGTCTATTTGAATTGTAGACGTTCAGCATGCCAGTTAGGTCAGGGGGTTTTCTCGGGATAGTATAGAATTAGATGAGCTAGGCTGGGTTGATGGTACCTTAATAGGTTTGGAAATTCAAGCCAGTGCAAGGCTTGTAGGGAAAGGCAGTGGTGGGACTGTGATTTGGCACTGGTAGTGAATCTAGTGATTTTGTTGTAACAGATGGAAAGTTTATTAAGGTCACTTTTCTAAAAATTAGTTAGAAATGGGGATGCATAATGTAGAGTAGATAGGAGGTGGGTCCTGGCAATTGCAATTCGAGATTCAGTGGTTAGATAACTTTAACAGCAATAGAGGGAACCTAGCTTTTTGTGGACTTTAGTGATGGTTGTTGATATGTACTTTATGAATTTGAGTTGCTGGTCAATGGTACCTCCTAGGGGTTTAACCTCAGTGACAGGGTGATTTGGGTTTTGCTGGCAGAGAGTATAGAGAAGGTAAGGTTGCTCATTTTAGTAGAGTGGAACAGCATTAGTTGTGTTTTCTTGGGATTTAGTATGAGTTGTGAGTTGCTAAGCCAGTTCTCTATTTCGGAGAAGGTTTCTTGGGCTTTTTGTTGGGGAAGTTGGATGTTGGGTGCAGAACATATGAGAGTTGTGTCATCAGCATATTGGACTATGTCGGCTTTAGAGGTAGCTGAGTGGAGTTAGTTTGTGAAGATATTAAAAAGAAGGAGTCCAAGGACTGATCCTTGTGGCACACCTAAGGAGGTTGGGAATGGGGAGGATAGAGAGTTATGCCATTTGACGGATTGTTGGTGGTTATCTAAATAGCTTTTAAATCAAAGTAGGGTGGGGTTGTTAAGGTTGAGGTCAGAGAGACAAGACAGTAGTTTATTGCATGAGACTGTGTCGAATGCCTTGAATAAATCTAGGAAGGTAGCTGAGACTAATTTATCTAGATTCCTATGGGAGTTTATAGTATTGGTGAATTTGAGAAGGGCAGTGGTGGTGCTGTGGGATGGGCAAAATTGGGTTGAGGAAAGAAGGTTGTTGAGGTGATGAGATAGGAGAGGAACTGGTGATGAATACATCTTTTGAGGCTCTTAGAGAGGGGTGAGAAAATTGCAATTGGTCGATAGTTGGAAAGGTCTAGGGAGGGGCCACCTTTGTGAAGTGGTATGATATATGAGATTTTCTACTGGGTTGGAATGGTTTGTTCAATGATGGACCTAATTATTAGAAGTGAGATGGGATAAGCTATAGCTGTGGATGCAATTTGGAGGTATTCGGCGGAAAGATTATCGGCTGCAAGGGCGGTTGGTTTGAATTTGGCTAGGAGTTTTTGGATAGTAAAGGTAGGAACAGACTTAAGTGTGAAAGGTATGGTATTGATTTGGGCCTGAGGTGGTTGTGAGGTGCTGGAGGAAGTGATGTTGCTTAAGAGTTTGAGTCTTGAGGAGGTGAAACAGTTATTAAAGCTGGAGGCTATGTCCAGGTCTGTATCTGTTATATTGGGGGCAGGAGTGGTGGTAGGATGTTATTTATTGTTGCCCAGAATTTTTGTGGTTTGGTACTGTATTTGTTTTGTTGAGTGATATAGTAATTTTGTTTATCGAGCTTAACCTGTTATTTGCTTTGTTCCAGAGCTCATGAAAGGTTATTGTATGACCAATTATATAAAAATAAACAATCTTATTTAAACATTATTATAGCAGTTATTAATATAAAGGAAATTTGTAAATAGTAAAGAAAAATGGATAAAGCTACAATATCAAAGAGTTGTTTTTTTTTCTTTAGTCACTGGGTTATTTCTAAATTAAAATGAAAAAGTCTTAATGGAAAGTGGGGTGTGCAAAAAAAAACTTTTTTCTTATGCATAGGTGCAGTCCAGTTACTTCATCTGAAAGCTACATTATGTTTATATATGTACACCTTAATTCTAGGAACCAGAGCAAATGAGGAATCACTGCCTCTGCATAGTACTCTTTTCACTGGTGTAGACTGATATGTATCAGTAATCAGTATAGTAAGTATATAATCCTGACATAATGCTCCTGACAGAGACGTGGCTCAAGCCACATATCAAAGATAATTCCATTATCCACCCAGATACAATATACACAGAGCTGACAAAACAGACAAAAGAGGTGGAGGTGTTGTACTACTCTACAAAAGTAACTTAAAAATCCAGCTCCTACAAACAGATTCCCCAGATTTCAAAAATGCAGAAACTCTACTGGCTAAACTCTTCATAAACTATCACAAGCATCTAAACTTAGTCTGCATTTACATACCCACAGGGAACAACTGGACCACTCTTGAATCAATATTCCATTGGGCTTCCCACTTCCTTCCCAAACAAACTATCTTGCTAGGTGATGTTAATATCGATTGGAACTCCATCCACTCCCCATACACCTGCTAAGCACATTAACGTTTACAACTTCACCCAGCTGATACAAACACCCACCCATTTTGCTGAAGCTGCAAATAAGGAATCCATATTAGACTGGATCCTTACAAATCACCCCAATGCAGCTCATCGGTGTGGTGTATTATCCAACTCTCTAAGTGATCATAATCCCACTTTTATTCCTAGACATAAACTTAAAACTAATAACTTTCCCTCCCTACTTCAAACCCGTACCCATAAAAACTTTCCCACTAATCACTTTTTAGTGCCTTAACATCCTGTAACTGGGTCCTCCCTTAAATTCCTCCCACTTGACAAGGCAGTTGAATACTTTATCTCCATGCTCCTAAATATCCTGGACTGTCTATCACCACTTAGAACAATTAGGATTCAAAGTAACCCAGCTGCCTAGCTATAGAAAACCACAAGATCTTTACTCAAGGAAAGGGATAAAGCTTGGAAGATCTGGCACCAACTCAAAACACCCATAACTAGGCAGGCCTTTCTTGAACTCTGCAATAAAGCAAAAAAAAAAAAAACTAATTAGGACTGATAAACAAAATTATTACATTTCCCATTTCCCTGCAAAGGAAACGTAGTACTAACCTACAAAAATTCTGGGCAGCAGCTAACAATATTCTCCAACTACTACCCCCTCACCCAATATAGCAGGAATAAACTCAGATATAGCTTCCAGCTTCAATCACTATTTTACCTCCTCTATACAAATCCCACCAACCTCACACAATCTCCTAAGGTAAAAAAAAACATTACTCATTTCTCATTCTCACCAGTACCTACATCAACTATCCAAAAACTATTATCTAAACTCAAACCCATGATTCTTGCTGCTGACAGTCTCCCTACAAAGTATCTCCAACTTGCATCCAAGGCCAGGGTTTACCCTGTCTCCTTACTGATAAATTTATTTTATTTTATTTTATTTTACATTTGTTGACTGGGCTAGTCCAGCTGGATATATGTCCATTTTCAGTGGAGGCCCAGGGAGAAAAGCTCCACAAATTACAACAACATAAAATAGATCCATTACTGGACAAACCATTCCAACCTTGTGGAAAACCTCTTTCATCATTTCCCTTCATAAGGGTGGTCCCTCTACTGACCTTTCTAACTATTGGCCCATTGCAATCCTATCACCCCTGTCTAAGATTCTTGAAAAATGTATTCATTGCCAACTCCTTACCCACCTTCTCTCCAATAACCTACTATCTAAAACTCAACATGGATTTCGTCCATCCCATAGTACCACCACTGCCCTACTTAATTTCACCAATACCATAAATACATACAGAAACCAAGGCAAGCTAGTCTCTGCTATTTTTCTAGACTTATCCAAAGCATTCAATACAGTTTCCCACAATAAACTCTTATTGTGCCTCTCTGAGCTCAACATGGACACCTCCACCTTGCTATGGTTGAAGAGTTACCTTGACAACCGTCTTCAGTCTGTTAAATGCCTCAACTCTCTATCTTCCCCTCTCCCAGTCTCAGTAGGTATGCTTCAGGGTTCAATTCTTGGCCCCCTTCTTTCTCACATCTTTACTAACCAACTTCATTTAGCCACCACAAATGCTGAAATAGTTCAATATGCTGATGACACAGTATTAATCTGCTCTGCACCCAACATCCATCTCCTACAGCAAAAAGCCCAGACATCCTTCATAGATATTGAAAACTGATTAAATAAATCTCAACTGATTTTGAATCCAAAAAAACCCAACTTATACTATTCCAACAACTAAAGATTAATGACCTACACACCTTCTCTATATTACCAGCCAATAAGACCCTCATCATCCCAGTCCCTGATGCAAAATTACTAGGAATTATAATTGGTCAACAACTAAAATTCAGTAAATATTTATCCCAAATTATCTCCAAAGTCCACAAAAAAATTAGGGACCCTGTATTGTTGCAAAAAGTACCTTACTTCCGAATTGAGAATTGCTATAGCCAGATCACATCTCCTATCAACATTACTTTATGCATCACTAGTACTAACAAATCTAAACAAGTCTGACCTTAATAAACTTTCCACGTTACAACAAAATTGCCAGATTTGCAACCAACACCAAATCTCATTCCCACCACTGCAAGTCCTTGCTTACTTTACATTGGCTTGAATTCCTCAATCTTTTAAGATACCATCAACTCAATCTGGCATATCAACTACTCTACTACCAAGAGAAAACCCCTGCCCTAACTGGCCTACTATACTTCCATAAATCAAATAGGCAATTACATTCCACCAGCAAAGCCCTGATTGAAAAAATTCTATGTAAATATAGCTCTGGTGAATATCTCTTCCCCAGTGAAATTGCTAAAACCTGGAATAGCCTTCCTCCTGACATCAGGCTACAAACCTGCACTCCCACTTTTAAACAACACCTTAAGTCATACCTTCTCACCAGCTGGCTATGTTACTGCTACAGTCCACCTTGAACTCTTATTACATTGCAGGAGTATTGTTTCCTTATTCTTCTTGTTAATTATAAGTCTAATTTCTGTACTCAGCTTGGGATCTTTTCCTTATGTTCCTAGTGAATACTAATGTGCTAAGGTCACATACTTATAATCACTAGCAGTCAGCTGTTTGTTCTGTCCCTAACGTATTCAATAAGTCTCATACAACTATCTTTCTACTTTCACTTGTTTAATCATCTTAAATTTTTTGTAATCATTTTACTCTGTACTTGTAAATCTTTAAAATTTTTGGCAAGTGTTAATTCATTTTTGACTTTTCTAATCACAACTGTTATTATTAACTACTGTTGATTCTGTACTGTGTGAGCTTTTCTCCCCAGGACTGCTGAAAATGGACACTAGTGTTCAGTCAGATTATCCCGGTAAACAAATGTAAAATAAATAAATAAATAATCTGGAGTAAAAACTTATAAAGACATCACTGTATGACGTCATGTTACTGTATTATTTCTGGATTAAACTTTTAACTTTTTTCCTAGCAAGCAATATTCCAGTCACATCTGATTGTACAGCAAAATGGAAATTCAAGTAAATCAATTATGCAAACATTTATTCGAAAAACAAACATACATAGCATTGTTTTAAATGCCAAGCACTGTTGATGATAGTCAAGTGTGATTGCTGTGTAGCTTATTTAGAATACATTTCAGTTAGAATCTTCAACTGGCGTCGTAAGTAACTAATTAAAAACAGTTGGTTTAATCATACCTACACTAAGGACTCATTCTGGTACCACATGACTTATGCGAAGCTGGAGCTGGAAGGTGAATCAAAATGCTGCATGACTTAAATGGCAATTAGTATCGTAACAGCTGATTTCCTATTGTTTCAAATGACACTTTCAAACCTAGAACTGACAAGTCAACAAAGAAATAAGCAAAACAAAAGGAAAATAAAATGCTTTTGTATCGTTGTCATAATGTTATAAATCACATGAAAACTCTGTTGCATTAAGAAACAGAAACAATAATCACATTAATTTTGTTCTTAATTAAAATGAGACAAGAAATACCATCACGTATAACCATTAAAGTAAGGGACTCCTTAACACTTGTGCTTGCCAGATGCATTATATCACTACATTATTTTCACTTTTGTGTGTGCAAGAAACTTGCTGGTTCTCATAATGTGACTCTCTTTAAGAGAGCTAACCATCAAAACTGCACTGACACATGCAGTTTATTGAAAGTCTCTCTGTTAAGATAAGATAAAGAAAAAGAACTTAAAAATGAATAGTACTCTGAGAGAAGTAACATGTTCTATAGTAAAAACAGATACCTTTCCTCAAATGATGTAAACATCTCCAATAATTTAAATATAAGACTAGGAAACCACAGCATATGGCAAGAATCTACTTAAGACAGCAAAAAGTAACAACAGAACTTCATTAAGTATGTTGTTTTCAAAGACAAAACAATGCTGAGGAATACAAGTGACCATACTAAAGTGCTAAGAAACAGATTCATGCTCTATGTTAGGTATCTGCAATTCCACTGGAGAATGGTGAATGAAGCAGCAGTGTGAAAATTCTGCTGTTTTAATGATCTGACATATATGCACAGCATTTAAAGAATAGAATTGTTTTAGCAATACCGGTGGTCTTCCTGTTGTACTTGTTTTACTTTATTGTCATTTTGTTTTATTCAGTTATCCTTTGTTGACCAGACTGCTCCCACTAGCTAGTAACCACTTTTAAGATTAACCTAAGGAAGTATTTCTGGGAGATGAAGGGAAGTATCACAATGAGAGATACAGTACATTTCTAGATTTCCTTTATCAGATGGCCTTCTAAGTGAAATGAGTTTCTTAGTTTCTTCTTTGAATATGAATATTGGTCTGCAGAGCCCATGGCTTACCAACTATTCAGCATTATCTGCTCAACTTAAGTTTGATTTTTACATAAAACAAGGTCTTAATATACATATAAAAAAGGTTAAACATTAGAGAAATAACTCTCCAGTGCCACTGGCTGAGCAACTAGACACAATGAGCAAGCCAAGCCAAGTCAAGCAATTTTCATAAGGATGCAGCAAGTGGCATTTGAAACCTGATAGCTGATATTTCTTTAAAAGTTAAGCATGCTATAGGGTTTAGAATTTGTCGCTCCTTAGTTATAGAAATGATTGTGGAACATATAAACTCCACAAGAGCATGGAATGTGCGATATTATGAATTCAGATGAGGCAAATGGTTGCAAAATATATCATCTGTGGTTTGTTTAATCTATACTGTGAGATCATCGTATCTAATATCCTCAAATTGTTTTAGGCAAATTTTAAATATTGCTATTACAAACTTAGCATGCATTTTTCTGAAGGATATGAAGTCTGAAACACAAATGTATATCATTGTTTAGTGACATCAATCCTCAGACCATCCCAGTGATTTGACAGAAAATTGCAACTTTTATGAGGAACAGATCAAAATATGAATCAAAAATCTGGAGATTCTGTGAAAATCTGTACAGTTGAGAGGTATGGATACTACATATAATGTCAGTATTGCTCCGAGTAATAAGGGTGATATAATTTGCAAATAATCAGTATCCTATAGAACTTGGTAAGATTCCTATAGTCTCTACTGTGTGACTCTTAACCAGTTACTTAACCAAATAGTGATTTCTGGTTATCCATGAAAAGAAGCACTTATACCCAAAAGGTTTATCTGGTTAACAAAGAAATAGAACAGATATAGGTGGTTATATTGTTTTATGGCACCAGTTTCATTTCTAAGATTTCCTTATTTTGGCTTTTTCTTCTTAGTGTCTGTTAAGAAGTCAAGACTATGCTGCTATATGCTGCTTCCCCCTGATATAGCACACGAATTGAAAATGGCAAAGACTATGTTGCTATATGCTGCTTAACTGAAAATGGCAAAGCGAGTGCCATGGTGTGTAGGGGGATAAATCCCTAAGTATGGCCCTTGTGACCTGGATTTGACAAGTGGCCGGAGAGTCTGATGAGCTGGCAGGGAGGGATGGGTGTGTCCATCTCAGTGGAAGGACATTCATCTACAGTTTCCCTGTGGTGAGGCATAGTCCATACAGGGGAGTAGTATTTTGACATAAAAGACAAATGCATGTGGGAGGGGGGTACCAAAGGGTAGGTCATAAATGAAAAGCTCCCCTGCTGAAGCAGTAAATGACATGATCCCCTTGGATACATTTATGCTCTGTGATGGTGCCAAACAGAGAGAGTTTGAGGGCAGCAGGAGAGGCTGGTAGATCCAGCAATGGATGACAGCAATGTAGTATCCACAAGGAATGAAACAGAAGATAGAGAAATATTTCAGCTTACTTCCCACAACTGCAAATCTGACATGGAAGATATGTTGTTTCTCCCATCACCCCATTGCACCCAAACACAATATTGCCACTGCACCACAAGCTTACTTTCAGCATAAATAAATGCTTGCTTTGTTATGCATTTCAAGATTTATAGGTATGGGGCAGGTAGGAATGCAACAGTTCTTACTTATGTGATTTTTTTTAACAAATACTACTTATTTTACTTATGTCCAGGTAATTAGATAAGGGAAGGTAAATTATGTAAGGAACTATAATTGTTTACACAAACTGTCATAGCAGGAGGTTTCATTTGTCTGTCAGACTTTTTTTTTGCCTCACATGTTAAATATGTCCAGGTTTTCATATTTAAGTCACTAAACTCATTCTTCACTCATGTTAAAGGTGTAGCTATGTTGATTTAATGGTAATACCATCTCCTCTCACCTCTTGTCAGTCCTGCAGTAGATTTAACAGTCTACATTTCATCTAGTAACTGGATGATAATTTGATAGAATGTAATAATACCCAAACACATTATTTCAGACCACAAAACCCTTTTCTTTATCAGTAAATTATTTGTGATTCTAATACCTTCATTCCTTGAATCTTGTACTTCAATGTTTAATGAAAGGTTTTAAGTCATAGTGAAGGAGCTTTCAAAAAATACCACACTTTACTAATGATATAGTGTGACGGATACTTTTAAGGCCTTAAAACAAGGGCATCTTAATAACAGATGCTTCAGCTACAAATGAAGTTGGCATTTTAAGTTGAAAAATATTGTGAGGCTGTCTTAATGTGCAACCTAGTATTTGTACCAAAGTATTATGTAACAATTGTATTCTTAACGTTATGAATCGGAAGATGCGTATTTGTAGAATGCTCCCTTATGGCATTTAGAAATATGGCCAAACAACTTAAAATGCATTCGTAATTAAGAGATAAACACATTGTGCAATCAATTAACAAAACAAAAGAACCACTATTTTTCAAAAATTACACCTGCCTTTCTAATAATTTTTTATGGACTTTTACCATATAGTCACCAGTTTAACATTAAATCCTCTTTTAGTATTAGATAAATTAAACTTTTGTTGTCTTTTAGATGGCAAATGCATGATATTTCTAAGCACTTTGATTTTATGGAAATAAGTCATCTCTGTTAGCATAGAGGGATAAAGGTCTGACTACAAACTCAGGCAGCTTGAGTTCCTCTAGTAGCTAAGGTACCCATTGGAGCTGGCATTGTGTGTGGAGAAGAGGAATGACGAGGCTTAAGCCTGTTTGCTTCTCTTCAATGGCAAGGATGGGGTACATACTCATGAGTACAGTCTACGTTGTAGAGTCTTCAGTGCAGACTGCAGATTGCACAGAGCTGCTTGTCTGTAAGGGCAGCAGGACCAATTGACTGTATCAGGTTGTGTCATGGTATGCATGACAAAGGCCAATTACATGCAAACTCCTTGAATGCAACAAACAAGCATGGGAGAAATGGGGTTTAGAAATAAAAATACAACAGCAGCTGTCTTGCTGATTCTGTCTCTAAGTCACCTTTCTCCCTGAAAATGGAATGAAGTGGGTCAAGTGTCTGAGAGGGAGGTTGATCACTGATACGCAGTAGCACTGAATAGAAAGCATAAAGCTCTACATATCTGTGGAACTTCTGTGGTTCAAAAGCTACCTGTCCAATAGGTATCCGTCAGTAAAATGGTACTCCATACCCTCTCATTACCTCCCAGCCACCACCGGTGTACCACAAGGCTTTATCCTTTGTCTCCTTTTCTTTAACATTTTCACCAACACCCTCTATACTTCCACACAACAGGCCACCCTAATACAATATGCATATGATTCCACTCTCATTTGCACATCTGACTACATGATACACCTCCAAAAATTTACTCAGGAAGCTTTAACAGCAACTGAAACATGCTCAACTCAAAAAAGACCAGACTACTACTTTTCCCCAAAATTCCTCTCTAATAAAAAACAAAATCTAAAGTCCTGTCTTTTGATAATGCAACCATTGAAGTCACTTCCCATAGCAAACTATTAGAGGTGATAGTGGATGATAATCTTAAATTCGACCTCCATATACAAAATTGCATAAGAAAAACTCATCAAAAACTAGGGATGCTTTACACAGCCAAAAACTTTCTCATCTACCTTGTAGGCTCCATGTAGGCATGATCATCTAGGGAGTAACCTGCATCACTTTAACACGTTAGGGACAGGGGGTGAGATTGGAGAGCAAGTGTGCTGGAATTGTTATGTGCATGGCTGTGGCTATATAGGATACACTGGTATCCATGAACTTTCATACTGAGTGGCCCTGTGGAATGTCTCTGTGCAGAATTTGGCAAAGAATACCACAAAACTTACATAGTTAAATAAAAAATGTGTCACTATAACTTAAACAGAATCACAGAGATCATGATGCCATTCCAAACATAATCTTAGCTGAAGAAGACTTAAGTAATGGATCAGCATTATCAAAATTACATCAATGTTTGTGTGTGTGTGTGTGTGTGTGTGTGTGTGTGTGTGTGTGTGTGTGTGTGTGTGTGTGTGTGTGTGTGTGTGTGTAAAGATGGTTTAAATTGCAATTCAGAGACAGTAAATTATAGATCATTGAAGTTAACTAGTGTCGATAAAAGAAGAGCATTTATATTCATTCATCAGTTGTTCCTTTAACTCATTCTTTAACTCTGAGACATCTTGCAGTGTAGTAATTTGAACAGAAAGGCTACTTCTGGAGGCTCAGGGAAGCTTGAGGAAAAGTTTTCACAGATTGCTAGGGAGAAATGAGGCCTGCTTAGTCTGATGTCAGTGTTTCTTTGTAAAACCATTAATAATCTTTTGGTTAAAGGTGGGCATTATATATCACTGCAGATTTTGACAGGGAGCATGTTAAGCAAATAGAATCACTTAGATGGAACTGGAAGTCATTTAGCTTTTAATGTAGTGCTGCAGTAATGCTCATACGTCTGACTTGATGAATAAATCTAAGAATATTATTCTCAAAAAATTTTAAGTAATGTGTTTTTTCAATGTGAGGATGGAGTGATAATAGGTAAAACATATTCAAGCCTTGGAAGCAATACTTTGTTGGTAGTAGCTTGATGAGTTTTAGGAGAAAATATATTTGGATATTTATAGGTTACTTTAAGTTGAAGGTATACATTAGTTACTGCACTGTCTATATAATTTTGGTAGGGAGACTGCCATATAGTATATAATGCCAAGATATCTTTGATGTCTTATAGACAGGATAATATTCATTAAAGGAAGAGGAATTGAGGGCTGAGATTTTTGGCTAGCTTTCTAGATTTACCCATTATCATGTCTGAAGATGTTAGTGTTGCATGAGAATTTGCTGTTAATATGCTAGTTTCAAATCAGGGGGTTATCATTTTGTAAAGCAGTTACCACATAATGGACATACTTCTAATCCGAGTAAATACTATAGCTATATATTATTATTTTGAGATTTTGCAAGTCCATAGCAGAAGAATTTATTAAAATGGAAGCAACTGATTTATCACTTTACCAATATATTGCCAGTGTTATTCTCTGCTCTCTTACACAAAGGAAGAAATATATAAATGTGACAGACAATTACTATTCTCTCTGAAGAGGTTTGAGGTCTCATTCAGTAGGTCAAGTTGAAAAACCATGAAGTCACTCCCAGATTATAAAGCTCCTGGGCCAGATTCAATTCTTACTGAATTTTAGAAACACTGTGCTAAAGAATCAAGCCCCAGAATACTCAATTTACTTATATATTTATCTAAAGAATCAAGCCCCAGAATACTCAATTTACTTATATATTTATCTAAAGAATCAAGCCCCAGAATACTCACTTTACTTATATATTTATCTAAAGAATCAAGCCCCAGAATACTCACTTTACTTATATATTTATCTAAAGAATCAAGCCCCAGAATACTCAATTTACTTATATATTTATCTAAAGAATCAAGCCCCAGAATACTCAATTTACTTATATATTTATCTAAAGAATCAAGCCCCAGAATACTCACTTTACTTATATATTTATCTAAAGAATCAAGCCCCAGAATACTCACTTTACTTATATATTTATCTAAAGAATCAAGCCCCAGAATACTCAATTTACTTATATATTTATCTAAAGAATCAAGCCCCAGAATACTCAATTTACTTATATATTTATCTAAAGAATCAAGCCCCAGAATACTCACTTTACTTATATATTTATCTAAAGAATCAAGCCCCAGAATACTCAATTTACTTATACATTTATCTAAAGAATCAAGCCCCAGAATACTCAATTTACTTATATATTTATCTAAAGAATCAAGCCCCAGAATACTCAATTTACTTATATATTTATCTAAAGAATCAAGCCCCAGAATACTCAATTTACTTATATATTTATCTAAAGAATCAAGCCCCAGAATACTCAATTTACTTATATATTTATCTTTCTTAGAGAACTTTCCTGATCTTAACCTTTCCTTTGTAAAACTTACGTTATTAAAAATAATCAGATTAAAAAAATCTGATAAGGATGGTAAAAATGTACCACACAATCACTCATTAGCACTAATTCACACTGATTGCAAGATTATAGCCAAATTGTACAACTAATTATTATCTGAGATACATTCCCAGCTACACTCTAATCTGTATGGCTTCATTCCAGAAAATAAAGCATTTACAGCTATCCAAAGCCTGCAAGCCATTCAACTATCCTTTAAGAATAAAATAGGTCATTCTTCTTTAGATGTTTTTTGTTCTCTTGATGCTAAGAATGCCTTTTTCTTCTATTATTATGGACTGTTGATTTTTAGTTTTGTAAATGTTGAATCTCCCACAACTGTGCATAATTTGATAAGATTTCTTCTTTCAAACCAAAGAATTTATTTCCATTAATGCAGTAGGTTATAAAGTTATTTTCAACATTCTGGTGTTCATCAAGGTCATCCTGTATCTCCTAATTTTGCCATAATAACAATTAATTATATCGTAAAGGCAATCAATTTAAAATCATTGATGAGTCTTTTAATTATTACCAGTCAATCAAACTAGTTGAATATAATGGGCACTTACTGGTAACATTAACTAATGTGTTATCTGCCCTGTATTCCATGTCCTTCTTTCAGTCCATAAATTACAGTTATATTATCAGTTTTAGCAAATGGAAAATTACTGTTCTTCTCTACTTCTCAAGCAGTTGCCCAGCAACGATAGTTCATAACTTGAAAGTTTTAGTTGGACATATTTAGATAAATAGCAGTATATTACAGAAGAACATGTAAAATTCATCTGTAATAAAATAAAAAACAAATAGCAAATAATTGGGAGAATTCTAAACTTTCTTCACAAGATTGCTCAGTCTTTATAACTTTTTTTTTTTTTTTTTTTTACAAAATACAATAATATAGTATTGTATTAAGAAAAGAGGACTTGGTTAATTAGTTTTATGGAAAATACATTTTGGATACAATGTAAAGGACCCTGAATTGCTACCTTTTTTTCCAGATGTTAATGAATTTGATCAAATTGAATACAGTTGTATTAGACCACAACACCCATATAATTTACACTGTCTGGCAACTTCTTCTTCTTCTTTCGGCTGTTCCTGTTAGGGGTCGCCACAGCAGATCACCTGTTTCCATTTCTTCCTGTCCTCTGCATCTTACTCTGTCACACCAACCACCTGCATGTCCTCTCTCACCACATCCATAAACCTTATCTTAGGCCTTCCTCTTTTCCTGTTACCTGGTAGCTTCATCCTTAGCAACTTTTTCCCAATATACTCCGCATCCCTCCTCAGCACATGTCCAAACCAACGTAATCGTGCCTCTCTGGCTTTGTCTCCAAACCTTTCAACCTGGGCTGCCCTCTAATATACTTATTCCTAATCCTGTCCACCCTTGTCACACCCAGTGCAAATCTTAACATCTTTAATTCTGCCACATCCAGCTCAAACTCCTGCCTTTTTGTCAGTGCCACTGTCTCCAACCCATATAACATAGCTGGTCTCACTACCCTCTTGTAGACTTTCCCTTTCACTCTTACAGGTACTCGTCTGTCACAAATCACTCCTGACACTCTTCTCCACCCACTCCATCCTGCCTGTACTCTCTTCTTCACCTCTCTTCCACACTCATCGTTACTCTGAAGTATTGACCCCAAGTATTTAAACTCATCCACCTTCACCACCTCTACTCCTTGCATCCTCACCATTCCTCTATCCTCCCTTTCATTCACACGCATATATTCTGTCTTAGTCCTGCTGACCTTCATTCCTCTTCTCTCGAGAGCATATCTCCATCTCTCCAGGGTCTCCTCCACCTGTTCCCTACTCTCACTACAGATCACAATGTCATCTGCAAACATCATAGTCCACGGGGACTCCTTTCTGATCTCGTCTGTCAACCTGTCCATCACCATTGCAAATAAGAAAGGGCTCAGAGCTGATCCTTGATGTAACCCCACCTCCACCTTAGACACATCCGTTACACTCACCGCAGACCTCACCACTGTCACACAGCCCTCGTACATATCCTACACCACTCTTACATACTTCTCTGACACTCCTGACTTCCTCATACAGTACCACAACTCCTTACACTGTCTGGCAACTACACGTGTCAAAATGATTTGATTCTTTCTAATTATACATCTAAAATCCATATGAAAAATATGTTATCTGTTTCAAAAAAATTGGCTCCATTCCATAACTTATTAACTTCCCCTGGTGCTCCTTTCCCTGGTTTTCCTGGCTACCTACTTGATTGAATTAAACTATTACTGATAATTTACAAGTGAAAATGGATAAATTCCTTTCTCAAGATCATTCTGTTTTTATTAAAGATAATTTGACTTGATTACCATCTTCTCTAATTCTTTTAAATGAAATGCTAAAAATAATAACATTTAAAGAATTACTTCTTATTTTTCACACGTCAAGATACTACCTTAGTAATACACGCTAACATTAACCATGACTTTGCTCCTGACTCTACCCATATGCTTTAACTTAGAAAAACCCTTTCTGTAACACTGAAAGAACAACCACAGCTTAGATATCCAACACACACACACACACACACACACACACACACACACACACACACACACACACACACACACACACACACACCAGACCTATCCCCTTAATTAACCCTTACACTAATTCTAAACAACAAACACTTGCACATACACTAAGCGTATCTCCTTGCCTTAACCTTACTCTAACCCTAACTCACGCACTCTTGTGGGCATACTTCCCACCCCTAATATATACCAATTTACCTGTATCAAGAAAGCAGATAATCAGCAAAAAAACAGGTTCACTAAAATGATATTCACACATACTACCCCACAGTTCACTTTGTCAGACAAATGATCATTCATTATAATAAGTCAAAAGCTATTCAATCTACACTACATTGTATTTGAATGAAATTGCATTGCTTTGTTTCCAGTGCAAAGACATACATACAGAAAAATATTTTAGTAAAAAGTAATTGACATCACAAAAAAGCAAGACATAAAAATATAAATAGCTAAAACAACATATAATATATATATATATATATATATATATATATATATATATATATTTATTTATAGTTTGCATCCAATTGGTCGCGCAGCCAAAGTTCGATCCAGTGGAATTCCGAACCAAATTATTGAATCTCGTTCATGCGAATGGGCAGAATGTCACACGCAACATCGGATTTGAATTTCCCAATCACACACCCGTCGCAACAAGTGCTCCCATGGGTTGAGAGGGGAGTATAGTGGCCCAGCCGGCATTCGGTATTCACGGGTTTGATGCCCATAGCTTTGACATTCCATGGTCCTGGCGTTCTGCAGTCAGCATTTTCACATTCGACCATCAGCCGTACGCGCAAATGCATGTACAGCTATATATATAGTTTTATATATACATATATATATATATTACATTAGTAAATAACTAAATCTTTCCCAGCTGTGTTGCAATCCAAACACAGTATACAAAATGTTTTCTACAACATATGCTATTTAGGATTTTTCTGAGAGAGAACATTTTTCAGTAAGAATGTTCCTCCACAGCAACTCAATAAAGAAAGTGAAAAATGAGCAGAGTAACTTATAATGGCAATATATAAACCTAGAGCTACATGCTTCAATTTGGACATGACAAATGTTCTATTCCACTGTTTGTGTCTGTCTGTTTATGTGTCTGTCTCCATCTCTCTTATAAACTTGGTAATATAGAGCCATTTTTGAAGTGATAATACCTAGGAAGTACATGATAGATGTTGGTGAAGTAGCACGTGAAGAAATTGTCTGTATCATGCTACGGTCGCCTTATTGTATTTTCTAGTATATTCTAGAAGTCAGTTCTTATTCTTTGTGCATATCATGACTATACTTAGTGCAGCCATTGCATTTTCTTGCATAAGTAATATTCTGAACTGGATTGGCTTGTAGCTTCTTTGTGTTTAGGTTCCTTTTAGTAGAGCTCTTAATTTGATCAGAGTATTGCACCGTGATTTTATTTTTAGCAGCCTTTTGATAGAGACAGCTTCTTCCAAAGAATTTTTAATTTGTATAAAAGTAAGAGAAACATGAATCACAGCTGATTGTATGTAGGAGTCATAAGTATAGGAGTTGAAAACATGCTGATACACATAAGGAGGGAGAGTCACTGAGGGATGTTAATTGGCATTATATAATATGTATAATCACACATTTCTTGTTATTATCTAATTTAGCAAATTATCTCAATGATCCATACATTAATTTGAATTACACCGAGCATATAATCATGCATTCCTACTTGTAATATAAATTAGTAAATATTGTAGTGATTCTAATGATTTATATGGGTTGCAGCCATCAAGAGTAGAACGAAGCAATCTTGTTTCATATGCACAGTAAAAAGGCTATAAACTAAAGTTATAAAGTCTTTCATGATGACATCATATACTATAACAAATTTATTAAATCCATTCAGTCATTCAGAAAAAAATCTATTCAGTGCATCAGTGCAAGTTAAAACTATATGGCTATTGACAGTTTCTCTAATGTGCCTCAGAAGTGTATTAATATAAACTTGCTTTTGTCAGCTTCTATGCCACAGTATTGGGGGTTGAAATAATGGTTAAGGTTTTTGACTTACAGACACAAGACGCAGGGTTCAATTTTCAGATGGGATAATTGGCTAGGCTTAAAATGGCCCACAAGGGCAATTAGCCTAGTACTAACCCATGAACAAAAAGGATAACTTTAACATGAATGATTTCTTCAGCTTTTAAAACATATTAAATAAATGAAATAGTTATTTGCTTTGGTCTTGAAGTAAAAAATAAATGGGTTGAAGTCAGAATATCAAACTGATATTCATTAAAGATACTTAGTATATCCATTTTGTCACAGGGTTTCCCAACATTTTGAATGTGAACTACCCCAGTCCCAACCCCAAAAGATACACATCTATTGCTGCAGCTTCTGAGAAGTACAATGGAAGGCCAACAGCAGTTCTGAGCTAAAGAGTCCATGGATCCTGTGCCCAGACTAGGAACCTATTGGATTTCATGGAGCTCTGTCTATGAACGCAACTGCCTCGTTGTGGTTCACGTCTTCATGTACCTTGAAAGAACTGCATTGACCAACTGTACAATGAACTTCCATCCAGGAAATCAACTACTGAACTATTAATTGTCCTACAAAGATCAAGAAAAAAAGAGCGCTTTTCCAAAGTATCACCTGGATCAAACAATGGTTGTACTTCTGAATGACAGTTTTTTACATCTTATCCAGTTCCAGTATTGATTCAGCTACCATAGAACCATGGAAAAATGTCACAACCAAATATATCCCATGGCATATCAATTTTGGTTAGGATGGTAAGTAAATGACTAAGACTTCAATTAAAAAAAAGAACAGCTCTGATGCTCTGACCATATCTGAGATCATACCAGAGTAGGTGCAGATGTTTACATCCAAAACTCATCTCCATACACAGGGAACACATCCTTGCACCTCTCCAAAGTTTATACTATCTATGCCTAACTAATAATGATATGAATATTCTCTGGAAGCAAGCAGTTATAAAAGTAATTCCCAAAATACCTAAACTGTGATTTCAGGCATATTTCATACTTGTAACACTAAGCAGTCTCTTTGAGTAGCTGGTATATTTTTAACTAGGAAAGCATATCTAAAATTGACAATATTATTCCTAAACAACATGCTTTGTTTTCTCATCCAGGTGAAACACAATGGGTGCCTCACCACTGGTTACATGTTACTCAGCACAGACAAAGGCAATCCAACAGGTGCACCCTTTATTAACATATCCAAGATTATGCCTACTATATAAATCTCTTATAACAGCAGATTAACCTGGCCTTTCTCTCATTTGAAAACTTTTTTCACAGCACAAACTTTGCAGTACAAATAGATTTCACAACGTTTCTCACATCTCCACTTATTAATGAGTTCCACAAGTTGCTATCTTATCTTCCATATTTTTCTTACTGTTCATTAAACTAGCAGCTAACCTTTCCCAATTCAATTTTGTACTGTTATGGTGTGGTGAGTTATAGATCTTCTTATGACATGGTGATTTATAGATGTAACCTGTTAACACACTGTTAGCAAAAAAAAAAAAATCTAGAGCAAAACCTCCAACAACTCTCTACATAGCTACTTACTAACAGATTAATCCTAAACACACAAAAGTGTAAAATCATGATTTTTAGAATGAAAACAGTTTTTCTTATGAATTGTATCCTTTTGATTGATCTGGATACTCCCACTAGGTTAGTAGTCTCTTTTCATGGGAGACCCAAGATGGTGTTTACACTGCTATGTGAAATTTGGCAAGGGCATCAGGAAATGTCCCCATCTCATCATTGATGTGAGTGGGAATCATTTTTGATGAGCACTTCCTGTTTCTGTTCCAGGCATAAAGGTAGCCTGGAGAAACTTGGAGGCAGATGTAGAGAGAAGGGGATGATGGAATAGTGAAAGAATAAAAGAGAAAACAAATATTGAGAGTGAAGAAGGTATGCAGAATTCTGAGGAAATGTTTCAAAGAAACCTGTGTGATGGAGATGAGTCAAAAAATGATGGATGTATAATTACAGCCCTCCAGTCAGGATGGCTGTGTAATTTACATAAAGAAATGGCAGAGCAGAGTGAGCCATAAAAATGAAGGAGATGTTTCCGGGGTGGGGCATTAGGGACAAAATACAAAGTATTATACAGAGACAATCCTGAAGAATAGAGGTGAGATGGAAAAGAAAACATATGGAGAGGAAAGTAAAAGAAGGCAAAAGTGGAGTAGCATAAAAGAATGCAGACAAAAATGAAAAATGGAAATACATGGTAAGGATTCAAATTAAAGAAGAAAAGAAATGGACAGGTATGAAGTGTGGGATAATTTAATATCTCCTTTGGGTGTAAAAGCACATGTTGTAAGAACATTTATTTTCATTAACAAAGAGGAAGTTTGTGACATTATACATGAGATTGTTTTTTCAAAGAAATTTTTTCTTAGAGAATATGAAAAAAGAAAGTCTGTAACCCAAGGAATCTTTATGTGATGAAGGCATTTAACAGGGAAACAAAAAAGAAAACTCACGTACAATTTTGAGCAGATGTAGAGAGAGAGAGAGAGAGAGAGTGAGTGAGAGACTTTGTAAGGACATTGGAAAGGCTTATGTAAATTTGAGATTGCAAAAGTTCATGGCAAAATGGGTTTATCGTCTGCTAGCTGGGACTGTAATATTAAAAATAAAAAGAGAAAAAAGTATATATATGCCAAGCATGATAAATGTGGAGGGGAAAAGAGGTATTGTAAAATAATGGGGACAGCCCAAAATGTTTTGTGTGTGTGGAAAAGAAGAACATTTGATAAGTAACTGTAACAAAAGAAAATGTTATATTTGAGGGGAAATGGGATTTGATGTAAAAATGCGAATTGAAATGTTGTAAATGTAACAAAATTGGACATGTATGAATGGATTGCAAAAATGAAAATAACAGTAAGGAAAATGAAAAAGAACGTGAAGAAAATGAGCAAAGAGAATACATTTTAGAAATAGTAGAAATAGAAGAAAAAATTGGATGAGAAAAATAATAAAGAGGACATAGAAGAAATGTTCTGAAATAAGTGATGAAGAAGACATTAACTGGGAGGTTGGAAAAGGAAAAAAAAGAATTCTGTTGTTAAAAGAGTAAAAGACAGAAAAGAAAAAAAATTAATGGGATAAGTACAAAAGAAAAAAAAAAGAGGGTAAATGGATGAAAAAAAATACATACAGCTAAAGGTTGGGGTCTGGCATAATGGTTAAAGTGTTTGGCTCCCAGATGCAAGGTACAGTGTCTGAGTCTCACCTTTGGGAAGGAAATTGGTTAGGCTTTGAATGGCCTATTAGGAAAACTAGCCTAGCAATTAGCTATCAATTTATGATACCATGAATGTAAGAAAAAATGGAAAAATTAAAAATTTAAAGTGCTTTCTCTAAATGTGAACAGTATTGAGAATATAGGTTCATAGGTGTGTACTAGGCTAATGGCCCTGGAGCCTATACAAGCCTAGCCCATATAAGTGCCCTGGCATCATGTTGCCTGACGTAAGTTCCCAGTGTCTCTATCAAGTAGAGCCACTGGAGTGATCCCGGGGTGAACTTTCTATTACCCATCCACTCATCAAGATTTATCTTGAAGAGGGACAGTGAGGTGCACTGCTTCACATGTATGGGAAATCTATTTCAGAGTATGGGCAGCCTCTAGGTGAGGAACCTGTCCCTCCAGCATGTTCTGTTGATTGTGATAATGAGGTTGAAGTCTCTGGAGCATGTGATGTTAAGGGATTGGGGGTTTCTATAGATGTAGCATTTGTAACAGAGCTGAGTCAGATATAGCTTTGTAATTCAAGCAGAGATCACCTCTAAGTAGGCAATATGAGACAGAGAATAGTTGGAAGCTGGAGTCTTTTGAGTCTGTCCATGTAGGACATGTGTTTAATGCCTAGAATCCTCTTAGTGAGGTACTTCTGTGTCCTCTCCAGCTGTTGCAGGTGTCTAGTGAGGTACATGCTAAATGAGGCATTATACTCGATGATTGGTCTAATGAGGGAAAGGTAGAGAGAGAGAGAGATGATGACCTCTTTCTTCCTGGATGCAAAACACTTGATAATGACATGTGTCACACAGTAGGACTTTCTGACTACAGTGGCAATGTGGTAGTTGAAGGAGAGGTTGCTGTCAACCTGCATCTCCAGATCTCTTATAAAGCCTTAAGTGTTCAATGGGCTCCCATTGATGTGGTATTTAGTGGGAACTGAGCTTTTATCAAAGGGGATGGGGATGATGACACATTTTTGGAGTTAAGCTTAAGGCCATGGTTTTGATACCAGTCCTTGATCTCAATGAGGCCTTTCTGTAGGATGTCTGCATCACTTGGGGAGTTAATAATGGCTCCCAGCTTGCAGTCATCTGTGAACTTGGTCAGCCAGAGTCCCTTTGTGTTGACCTGGACTTCTGAGAACTAGATGCCGAACAGGAGAGGACCCAGGACTGATCCCTGTGAGACTCCTCTTGTGACTGGTCGGCAGTCTGCCTTGGAGTCTGCTACTTTCACACTGTGTGTTCTATCTGTGAGCCAATTTGCAAGCCACCTCGTGATATAAGAACTGTTGCCCAGTTTGGTGAGTTTATCAATAATTCCCGAGTGCGGAATGGTATCAAAGGCCTTGGCCAGATCAAGGTAGGCTGTATGCACTGCCTTACCTTGATCCACAGCCCTGGTGACTGACTCAAAGAAGTCAACCAGACTGAGCATGCATGATCTCCCTTTCACAAAGCCAAATTGCATGGGGTATAGAGTTTGGAGGTTTCCTATATCTTTATTGATCAGGTTCATGATGATGTGCTCCATAGCTTTACATATCAGACTCATCAGGCTAATGGGGAAATAATTTGCAGGGTCTGTAGTCACTCCCCCTTTATGGAGAGGGATGACTGTAGCAGTGCGCTATTCTGTAGGGACAAAGCCTAAGGTGAGACTGTGACTGAACAGGGCACACAGATGTGGTGCCAGTTCGCTTTGTATTTCATGTAGAACACAGCCATGGATCATTTTGGGTCCCATGAAAGCTTTATTCTTGGCCTTGCACAATAATGCTTTAACCTGTGCTGCAGCAATGCTGGACATCTGAAATTCTTCCGATATTGTGATTGGTCCTTTGGGGGGGTGATAGGGGTAAAGTTGGCACTGAATATGTCTGCCAATATGTTGGCAGTATCTGTTGGCTCAGTATAGAAGGTACCATTGTGCAGTAATTCAGAGGAAATATGAGTATTGCCGTGAAGGTTCTTGCTGTAACTATAGAAGGCTTTGTGATTGTTTTTAGTGTCTGCCGCAATTCTGCTTTCATAGCTGGCTTTGGAGGATTTGATGAGAAATCTCAACTTTTTGTTGAGGCTAATAAGGGAGTTTTGGTACTTCACCTTTTTTCTGCAACAGTTTCTTCCTTCTGTTATAGAGTTTGTTAATGGCAGGGGACCACCAGGTTAGCTTCTTTTTTTGTAGGAGAGCGTCTTGGTTCTATTGGGTATGGCTAGTTCCATGCATTTATGTACATGTTCATACAGTGCAGTGGTGTATGCTTTGGCAGTCATGCAGCTATTTTCCATTGGCATGGGTGCCATGAAGTTAGCCACCTCTGTTTTTAGGAGCCCAAAGTCAGCTTTGGAGAAGATTTTCAAGGTGGTTACCTTTGCATGGCGTATGAGTGAGATGTGGATTTCCATGGTGATTAGTTTATAGTCCGATCTGACCAGGGAGGGATTCACTATTGGTGTATAGCAATGGTCACCCATGTTAGTAATAACCAGGTCAAGGATATTGCTTCCTCTAGTGGGGGTCAAAATGAGCTGGTCAAGGGCATTGGCACTGATGAATTCCAGGAAGCTTTGGGCCAGTGTATTGGTGCATCAGTAGTTTTCCCAGTTGATGAAGGGATAGTTGATGTCTCCTAGTATGAGAGTGTTGGGTTGGACCTTGATAGATTCCGGGATGCTTAGGAATGTGGAGGGAGAGTCTAGGGACATGGTTGGGGACCTAAAGCAGGCTTTGACCTGGATTACCGTCTTACCCAATGTTAGTTGTACCTAAAGTATCTCAGATGCTTTATGCGGAGGTACTAGTTTGGAGGTGTGCATATCATTTATGAATATGGAGACACCACTGCCTTTGGAGCTTCAATCCATGTTTCAGGACTGAAAGGTGTGGAATGAGTTATAGCCTGGTAGCACAGAGGTGCTTTCTGCCACTTTAATCCAGGTCTCCGTTACAGCACATGTTGATGTATTCTGTTTTGAGGAGTGCTTCAAGCTAGTGCCTTTTGAGATTTAGATTTCTAGCATTGAGCAGCATGATCCTCAGACTGCATTTATTTAGAGCTGTTACAGTGGTAATTTAGTCTTTGGAACACGACCTGAAAAAGGTACTATAGGGGTGGCAAGAGGCTTAGCCAGTACCCGGAAACCCAGGGGTGACAGATGCAGACCATCTCTGGCAAAGCATCAAGGTCTGTCAATCATATCATCCTAAGCAGACATATACTGGATCCCCTTAGAATGTCACCAGAAACTTAGCCAATCGTTGAAGTCAATCATTTTTTATTTGTACTACGGTATAATTTTTGGTGACGGTAGGATACTGCTCAGAGCTAGGGTCATACCTGCCTGGGCCACATAATCTGATAGCTCCACCATGTCTCTTTTTATATAGTCCACGGAAGTGCATCTCAGGTCATTCACACCCACATTGACAATGACAGAGTCATACTTGTACTTGTTGTGGAGTGACCTGAGTGTGTGTATGTGTCGGAATCTGGCACCTTATAGACAGCTGACTGTTACCTTCTCCTTATTCAACCTAGTGAGTGGGACATCTGTGTGCCTCACTATTGAGTCACCTATGATTAATGTATTGGGCAAGGTGTTTAGCCTTAGGGGCTTAGTAAGAATTGGAATTATGGAGTAGTGCAATACATATGATGTAAATGTAATTATACTAGAAGACACATGATTTTTAAAAATGAAGAAAGATTACAAACAGAGAAGCTATGGGGAGCAAAGATAATCTGGAATTTGAGAAATGAAAGATATTCTGGAAGAACCATATTCTGTAGAAATACACTAAAGATATTAGATATAACATTAGAAAAATGGGAAGATTAATCATTGTATATTTATAGGTTCATAGGTTCAAAGGAGGTAAAGAGGCTAATGGCCCTAGGTCCTTTGCAAGTCTAGCTGTGTAAAAACCTAAATACCCTTATTGTTCATATTTAGATGGTTGTTGTTAGCAGAGTGATTCTGTGATCAGCACCAACTTCCCCTGTCCATGAGGGATATTGGTTCCACCCCGGGATGAATTTACAGTCACCCATCCAGTTGTCAAGGTTGCACTTGAATAGGGTCATTGAGGACGTCTGCTTCTCATGAAATGGGTGCTTATTCCAGTGTAGTGTTAGTTGATGGGAGATCTGTCTTTTCAGCAGGTTCTGTTAATGTTACAGGCAAGCTTGAGATCCCTGGAGTGAGTTATTCCTGTTCCATTTGATTTGCGGATGTGCAGCAATTCAATTAAGGATGGGTCTGAAACTGCTCTGTAGGCCAGGTGCAGGTTGCTGCTCAGCAGCCTGTATGATACAGAGTACAGTGACAGTGTTTTCAGTCTTTTCATAGATGTCATGTTTTAGAAGTCCTGGATTCTCTTGGTAAGAAGCCTCTGTGGTCTCTCCAGTTGGTGCAAGTATCTGTTGAGGTACATACCAAAAGGAGAATTGTTCTCAATTAGTGGTCTGATAAGGGTCAAGTACAGTGGAACAATAACCTCCCTGGTCTTGGATGCAATGCAGAATGCATTTCTTACACTTTTAAGATAAAAAGGACAAGTATATAGAATTATAACATTATATGGTTACACTAACTATAAAGAAAGGGAAAAATTAATTCATAACATTTTACACTATATAGTAATAGATATGGATATTATATGAAAAGGATACTTCAAATGTGATTTAAGAGGAAGCATAAAAAGAAAGGAAATGATATCAGAAAAGTGATAGAAGTTATAAGATGTGTCAAGTTAAAACTTTGAGACAAAAACTCATGGACTTACAAAAGGGGGTTTGCATAGATTATTTTATACTATCAGAATGATTAGTTATAGGAGAAAGGGATATAGTTGAAACAGGATTTTCTGATCATCTTACAACATGGCTAGAGGTAAAAGAAAACAAGGAACACATAAAAATAGACAAAGGAATAAAAAGGATAAATGAGAAATCTTGGAATGAAGAAGGAAAGAGATCAGTAATATAGCTATGGAAAATCATATTGCTATGAAAACATTTTATAAAATATTGGTCTTAACAGTGGGTGATACTTAAGGGAAAATATATATATTTTTTACAGTAGCAATATGATAGGGGGAGAGTAGAGAAAGAAAAATATAAAATAACTTATACTGTTGCATCAGAAGATTTAGAAAATAATGATATAAAGTACTTTGACAAAGAAAAAGAATTATGCAAAAGAAATCAAGAAATGATACAAGAATTGTTATATAAACAAAGCTATTTTTTACAAGCAAAAAGAGAAGACATATCAAGTTACTTAAGCAGATTAGTAAAGAAATATAGTAGTGTAACGAGAAAAATAAAAAATGGAAAATGAGAAATAGAAAGAACCTAGGAAAAGATTATGAATAGTGTACAATATGTACAAGAAATGTTTAAAGAAAAAAATAAGGTAGTAAAAATACATGCCCATTAAAAAACTTAACAGAAAAAGAGACTAAATAATTGGAAATGTAGATTTATTTAAGTGAGTTAGATTAAGTACTGGGACAAGTAAATACAGATTCTGCTGCAGGCCAGATGGAATAGGGTATGAAATGTATAAAAATGTAAGGGACTGGTAAACAAAATATTTTTAAACATTTTGAAAGAATGGATAAATTAAGGTGTTATGTATAAAAATATGTAGTGGAATTTTTAAATTCATATGGAGGAAGGAAGATAGAAGGGAATTACAAAACTGGAGACCAATAGTATTGAATAATAATCATTATACAATCTTTATGAAATGTATAAAGGGGAAGGGTTGTCAAGAATCATTAATGATAGAGAAATTGTGCATGATATTATAAACAGAAAAAAAGTAAAAATTATAATAGGAGACCTTACTAAGGCATTTGGCACAACTGGACATGAAATCTTATAGGTACTAATGAAAGGGTATAATATAAGTGAGAAAGTTAGAAAATTCTGAATGCTGGCATGTAGTAATAATAAAGTAAAATATATTTGTAAATGGCTGGTTAAGTCAAGATTTGCAGGAATATCCAATGAGTTGTATACTTCTTGCATTAGTTATGAATGTGATATATGAAATAAATTACAAAATAAAGGGTTAAGAATTCTGGTGCTGTTAACATATGCAGATGGCATTATAAAAATTGCAAAATCAAAATTTGGATAAAAGAAGTATTAACTTGCAGAAGTGAGTGTCCTGTGTTGCTAGGAATGGATTTAAATAAAAATAAAAGTAAAGGTTTAGGTGATGTAGTAAAGATTGGAGATATGTACTTTACAATGAAATAAATGTCTCTGTTAGGGATAAAACTTAGCAATAAAGATGCAAGTAGAATTCAGTGGGGAAAAACGATAGAAGAAATAAAACAAACATGTCTTTTCTGGAGAACATATAAATTATCATTCAGTAAATAGGCTTATTTGATAAATTCAGGACTGATGGAAAAATAGCATACTTAGCAAGTGTATTTATGTTGCCAACAGAATTTCAAAAGGAATTATAACAGATATATTTTTCATTTATATAGGGTCTAGATTAAACCCAGTAAAAAAGTGAAATATTGTATGTAAATAAAGAGGAAGGAGGTTTAGGGTTAATTAACTCAGTGATATACACTTCCTCATTAAATTTGTACAAAGTGTTACAGTAGATAAATGAAAAAAATGAGAGATTAGTAGTAAAACTGTATAAATATATATATGATAAATTTTTAGGTTTTGAAAAAAAAAAAAGAAAAAGGCTGTATAAATAAAGAAATAGAATGTTATCAAGAAAAAATATTTTTGCGGAAAATAAATATTGATGATATGATAAAACATTACTATGCAAAATGATGGGAAAATTTAACAGATGAAAAATTAAAGCTATAAAAATAAGAAGCAAATGGTGTAATTAGAAATTAGAATGTCAGTTTTTTGTGGAGACTGGTAATTGTTACATTACCAGTAAAAGGAAATATGACTTATAAAAGGAAAAGTATATGTTTATATTCTCAAGAAGAAGAAAACCTATGCAAAGAAGATTTTTTGAATATATAAAAGAAGTGGATAAAATAAACATATATATGATTAAAATCTGGATATTATAAGAAGAGAAGCAAAGAATATGTTAAAACAATAGATAAAAGTTATTTTATGTTATATGGTTATAAGGAATAAATGAAATTATCTTTAATAGTAAATGGATTTTACCAATAATATTAAGTAAAATCAGATGGTGGTTATGGAAAAAGGAGTTAGTATCTAGTAGGGATGGAAATTTAACATGGTTGTAAAAGAAATTATGAATGTGTCAACAAATTTGTATATGTATTTATATATTTGTACATATGTAAATATCTGTAAATAAGTAAATATTTTGTAAATAAGAATTATTTTTGTATTTAAACAAATTACTCCTACTCCTACTCTTTTCAATAGGTGCTGTGGGATCTTTTATATCCACAGATTCAGGGAGATGGGTCCTCAGTTTAACATCTCATGCAAAGGGCAACACACTCAGGATTGGAGCACCTGATTTACAAACTAATAATTAAGATTCCTACCCAGCCACTGTCAGCTAGCTTTCCTGACATACATTTTGCTGTAATCTTTAATCAGACATCCCCTCATTTACCTACTTTCAAATTCCTAGAACTAAGCTACACTGTACAAAAACATTTTTACAGTTTCACTTATAAAATCTGGGAGTCCATCCCTATTAAACTAAGAAAGATCATATTCTGCAGGAAGTTCAGATCCAAGCTAAATCAATTACTATTCAAAGTGAATACAAGGGCCTACTTCCAACACACCAGAATAGCATAGTGCACTCACCATTCAGGTACTTGTGCACACTACCTAAAGTCTAATAAATTGTACCACCACCATAAAATAAATACTCACCCCATTACTTCACATAATCATCTTACTATTTCAGTTACCCTCATACATAGCAGGAAAAAGCTCCACCACATGTATTTCCAAAAAATCTTTCAGTATTCTTACAGCCCTTTTGCCCAGTCTTCACCTGATGTCACACCTCTGCTATGTGGCAAGGTACTCATCTTCTGCTAAGCCCTTCCATTTTTTACCCAGGAAATTCCTAGCTAGGCTCCTAGATAACAAACTTAAAGATATTTACAGTGTTTTAAAGTGTAAATAATGAATACTTGGTATTTTCTAATTTATACTAAAATGGTAAGTTTTAGTCTAGCATTTTGTAACTCTATGAGTATATGTATACACTAACTGGATTGCAATAGTGCACTTAATATTACATATGTGAGTTCCTGGAGCATACAGTATACAGAAAGCCTTTGGTAAGACTGTGTTAAATATGTACTACTTCATATGTTCATAGAAGATTACTAGGCTAATGGCTAGCCAATATAACTTGATTTTACCCTATATATGGCCCCTAAGGGCAAGAGGATGGCATGGATGTGTGCCTATGCATTGAGTATCTTACAGATTGCCCCTGTCCATAAGGGATATAGGCACTACCCCAGGGGTGAGTTTGAGATTCTTCGTCCATTGATCCAAACTGCATTAGAAGAGGGCCAGGGAAGGGCTCTGTTTAATGTGAATAGGAAGCCTGTTCCAAAAAAGGGTGGATTTCTGAGACACACTTCTGTTTCTCCAAATGTTTTGCTTGAGTCGCTGACTACATTTAGATCCCTAGATTAGATGACCCTCATACTGTTTGACTTGCAGATGTATACTAGCTCTATCATGGCTGGATTTGTAAGTACCTTGTAGGTCATGCATAGGTCACCCTTTTATATTATATAGGAGAACAGAGTAAAAGGTAGACCTTTTCGTCAATCTGCATAGGCCATATTGCTTACACCCTGTATTTTCTTTGTGAGGAGGCACTGAGGTCACTCCAGCTGCTGTTAAGTGCCTAGTCAAGTACAGTACATGTGTGCCGAATGCACAAGTTCATTGCATTCGATCATTGGTCTAATAAGGGCTGAGTACAGTGGGACTATAATTTCCTTGGATCTGGATGCTATACATTTACCTATACATTGTGCCACATAAAAGGACTTCCTCACCACTGTTGACACGTGGCAGTAAAAATTCAGGCTACTATCTATTTGTATAGCTAGATCTCTCACTTCTGAGTCTACTATTAGGGGTATGTTATTGATGTTGTAATTTGCAGGGTATTTGACTTCTCAAAGAGTATGGTAATGCATTTTTTTACTTTTAGTTTTAGGCCATAGTTCTGGCACCAATCATTTGTCTGATCAGCCATTGCTCGGTCCCCGCTTCTATCCACCCTACTCTATGCATCTCCCATTCTGACTAATCTCAACAAAACTGAAGAAGCTTGCTATAACAGAATTGCCCACTTTGCTGCAAATTGCTCATATAGAACTCATCACTGCACTGCTTTGAGACAGCTCCACTGGCTTGAACTGCACAACCTCCTAACTTACAATCAGCTCTGCCTCTGTCATTCTATCTATTACCTCCCCAATAAGTTTCCTGCCCTCAAAAACCTAGTACAAGATCACTCAGTTCAGCAACAGCTACAATAGCTTTGGAGATACACTATATAGTAGTTCAGTGGCTAAAAAATGGAATTCTCTCCCCACTAGCATGCAAAACACATCGTCCAAAGCCTCCTTTAAAAACCTCATTAGGCAACATCTCAAGCAAAGTTGGCAGTGCCATGACTGCTCCCCAGGCTAGTGAAAGCAGATATGGTACACATACTAAACCTAGAGTGCTTGATAATAGTTTTCACTCTTACTCACAAACACTGGCTAATGTACAATGTATGTACTGTACCTGTGTATTATGTATGTAGTCTTCCTATGTTCCAAATTTCAGCTGTACAGAACAAATCTATTAATTACCTTTATTTTTAAATTAATACTGTTTTGTTTGTTCTCTCCACTGTAACTGTTGATGTGCTGTATACCACTGTAAAACCATGTCTAGTGTAATTTGTGTGTATACTGATCATGTCTAAATATCTAATGTAACTGTAATTTTTCTATGTGGAGCATTGTTGGGGGATTCAGTGATTGTCTCCACCTTGCATTTGTTGGCAAACTTTGCCATCCAGAGATCCAAAAGCCTTTCACATTAGCCTTGACTTCACAGAAGTGTACTACAAACAGGAGTAGTCCCAGCACTGAGCCGTGTGGCACACTACTAGTAACTGGTCTCTTACTGGATCTGGATTCACCCACTTTAACCACATATGTTCTGTCTATAAGCTAATTGGCTATCTACCTGGTGGCATAAGGATTTGTGCTCAGTTGTGTGAGTTTATTTAGAATATTTGAGTGGGGAATTGAGCCAAATGCCTTGGCCAGGTCAAGGTAAGCTGTATGCACTGTTTTACTCTCATCCATGATGTTAGTGACTTTCTCAAAGAAATCCACCAGATTTAATAGCCATGACCTGCCCTTGACAAAGCTGAATTGAGTTGGGTTCAGAGTTTTGAGCTTTCCTATGTCATTATTTATCAGGACTATGATTATTCTTTCCACGGCCTTATGTATAAAACTAGTCAAACTTATAGTCTTTAATTTCCATGGTTAGTAGATGGTTCCCCTTTTAGGCAAGAGATAAATGTTGCTGTCCTCCACTCTCTCTTGGGACAAAGCCAGTCCAGAGGCTGTGGTTAAACAGAGATTCTAATGAGCCTGATAAGTTCTAATTTAAGCCATTTAGAGGCAACCTGGTATATTGTCAGGCACCACTGTAGCCATGTTTTTAGCTTTAGAGACAGCAGTAGCAACTTGTCCTTTGGTGACAATTGGCAGTGGAGTGGGGGTGGGTATTTTTGGGGGAGAGAACTGGGGGTGATGGGAGGTACAATCTGAGCTGAATTTGTTGGCCAGCAGATTTGCTGTATCTTCCGGCTGAGTATAGGCAAGGTCATCTACAACTAATTCTGCATTTTGTTTTGGTTTTGCCATTAAGATTGTGGACATAACTAAAAAAAATGCCTTATGGTTATCCTTAGCTTTGGAGGCTATTTTTACCTCAATATCTGCCTTCAGAGACTTGACTAGTTCCATGATTTGTTTGTTTCGGCTAATTAGGGACTTTTTGTTCTGTTGTGCACATTCCCCTCTTACTTCATGACAAGATTTTCTTTCTTTTGTTGTACAACCTGTTAGTACCAGGGATCCACCAGGGTGGGTTATTTTTGTGATTTGACCTGGGTTTATTTTGGTCTGGTAGTGATATTTCTGTGCTGTTGTTTATATGGTCATGCAGGGATTTTGTGTACACCTCCACATAAGTTTCTAATTTCTGGATTTGGGGGAGCTTGGAAACAGGTAATGTCATCCCCTAATCAATGGTATTTTACCTTAGAAAAGTCCTTAATGTTTTTGGAATTAGGTAGAGGAACTAATTTTTCCTTTATTTCAAGGACACCACTTTGTGATCTGATTTTACCAGGCAAGACATCACACTAGCAGCACTCTCCCATATTTGTGAGTAATAGATGTAGGATATTTGTTTCCCTAGTGGAAGGCAGGCTAACTGCTCCAGGGCATTTGAATTTATAAAGTCAAGACATTTTTGGGCCTGCATGTTAGTGGTCCTGAATGCCTCCGAATTAATGGAGGGGTAGTTAAAATCATCCATGAGTATGGTATTGGACTGGATGGTGAGTAGTTCTAGTAACTTTAGATATAGTGAATGGGTTTTCTGGTTCATGGTGGTGGACCTGTAGCTAGCAAGAATATGATAAATACTTTTTCCCATGGCTATTTGGACATGGAGAAACTTAAGCATGTCATATTGTTTGATGAGCCTTGAAGTGTGCTTATCCTTCATGTAGATATATACAGCTCTGTATTTTGCTCTTTTATAGTCAATGGGTCATTGAAATGTACAAAATGCATTATAGTCATGCATTGCTGCAGTGCTTTCCATGGCTTTGAACCACATTTCAGTAACTGCACAGATGCCACTATTCTGCAGGGTGAGGAGAGCTTCCAGGAAGTGTAGTTTCTTGTTGAGGCTTCTAGCATTAAGTAGTAACACCTTTAGCTTGTCCTGATTAGTATTTGTTATGTTGGAAGCTTTGTATGTTTGAGAATGCCTAAAAAAGGCACTATGGGGTGGATGTTTTCACCAATATCTGAAAGCTTAGAGATGAGAGATGAAGGCCGTCCCTGGCAAAGCAGCATGGCCTGTCAACCATGTCCTCCCAGGCTGACCTGTATTAGAACCCTTTGGAATGACACTAGTAGCTAAGCCAGTTGTTAGAGTCGATACTTTTCTGCTTGTATTGTGGCATCATCCTTGGAGATGGTAGAATGCTACTCAGTGCTAGGCTGATACCTGCCTGTGATATATATCCTGAGAGTGCATTCATGTCTCTCTCCATATAGTTCAAGGAGGGACGTCTTAGGTCATTCACACCCACATGGAATATGACGGAGTCTTACTGGTACTTAGTGGTAAGTGAACTGAGTATTTGCATGATCTGACAAATCCGGGGCCCTAACTGTTATTTTCTCCTTATCCAGCCTAGTAAGTGGGACATCAGTTTGCCTCACAATGAAGTCTCCTATGATCAGAATATCAGGTCATGGAGTGTTTCACCTTATAGTCCTGATAGCTGAGGCACTATGAGATGTGGCTTTTTGTGTTATGTTGGGAATTGCCTTGTTTTTGTACATGCAGAGTTTCTGAGGACTGCGCCTCAGAGACCTATGAGGTTTGTGTAAGTTATATGCTCCGCATATGTGAGACTATGTATGCAGTCCTTTGCGATTAGTGATGTGTATGAGTTGCTGACAACTGTTGCCTTTTGTGTCTGTATTTGAGAGTCTAGCCTCCAATGTTGCCTTTTGTGTCTGTATTTGAGAGTCTAGCCTCCAATGTTAATGTGTAACTACATGTCTTGCATACTGTATTTGTCTGTTCAAAAATTAAGTGGTTGTCAGTGCACATAGGGCAATTGTTACATTGCCTCAGGATACCCATATCCAGCAAGCTGGATGCAGAGATAGCAAGAAAGTGCCCATCCATGGTTTCAGGTCCTAATCTATACTTGAAAGGATAGGAGTGGAGGACGTTTGTAACCAGGTGAGGGAAGGGTGCTTACTTGGTGAAATCTGCAGCTAAACTAGACAGTGGTACTGCCCATTGCAAAATCAGATGTTCTCTCGGCAGCAATAGTCCTGAGTGTTATAATAAGGTAACTAACACAGTAAATATTCACAGTATAATGAAAATAAACAATGTTTCCAGATGCTTGTATCAGTACAGGGCACTGGCACAGCTCTGTGCCAATGTGCCAAATTTATACCAGCACTGTAAATACAGAAAACTGACTACTGAGCCCTCTGGCCAATAAAATGATTATACTTAAGAGTCCTTTTGTATACTTCCCAACTCAGATAGACCAGGTAAACTCCTACTGCACAGTAGAAAAGTGTGTCCAGAGTGAAATGCTACCACAAACAAATTTACAGATACAGTGCTACAATTTAAATAGCTTATAAAAGTGTGATTATTCAATAAGAATACTTCACTATGTAGAAATGACCCAAGAGCCACTCAATCGTACAGAATTTATTAAGGCACTAACAAAAAGATATGTTGATTAATAAGTCCTCCAGCAAATAAAACAACTGCATGTAGGATTATCTAATATATTTCCTCAAAATATACATAACTGGCTACCACCCACTGCAACTAGATGCAAATCCACTGTCCTCTGGATGTAAAAACACAGAAAAGTGTTTTCTAGAGTGTAAAAATATACTACTTTATCCAACAGCTAGCTACATAATGAGTAAGTAAATTAGTAGAACAGACAATGAGAGGCAAAATGCATTTTTTTTCAAAATAGGCATAAGGAAAGACCATAGAAATACCTCACTAAGAGGATTACTGGCCTCAAACAGATGCCATACGCAGACCATCTCAAAAAAACTCCAGCTCTACTCCATTGCAAATCGTCTACTCAGAGGCGATCTCTGCCTAACATACAAAGCTATGTCAAACCCAAAGCTGTTGGATGTGCTACACTTAAAGAAATCCTAATCTCTCATAACCACACACTTCAGGGATGTAAACCTTATCACCACAATAACCAGGACATGCTGGAGGGATAGATTCCTATCCCAGAGACTTCCAATACTCTGGACCAAACTACCCATTCATGTCAAGCAGAGCTCCTCATTGGCCCTCTTTAAGAAAAACCTTGACGACTGGGTGGGAAATAGAAAATTCACCGTGAGGATCACTTCTGCGGCACTACTTCAGAGGGGCACATGAAAATAATTTTCTTGGGTAGCGAAAGCCAGGGAACATTTTTGGCTAGGCTTATATAGGCCCGTGGGCGGATAGTCTATACCTACCTATGAACCTATGAAAGGCAAATAAATAATTCAAGATATAAACAGTAGTGTAGAATGGGAGGAGCTTATAAAGCTCAATCGGTAATTGTGGAAAGCTTAAAATCACCAAGTGTATAAAGCAGATCAAGGAATGGAAGAGTGGGTGGGAAAAAACCTAGTAGGGAGTCACCAACAGTGCTGGCAGATTTTGCATTAGTCATATCAGAAGAGACAAAAACCCAGAAATTCTCTGTGTATTTAAGTATCATGAAGAAGAAAATTAACCAATGATACCAGGATCTATAAAATTCAAAAACTGTCTTACTTGTGATTTTTTGTTTTTGTTAAACTGCAATAAAAAACATGCTTTAAATTAAAAGCTGATGGGTGTATGCCTAAAGCATAGCATAAAGTTTGGAGAATGTTGTTAAAATTTATATTTGTTGAGCTAATGATCCCCGTATAAAATTAGTTTTGTTTCTAATAATCACAATATATGAAAAATACTCCTGAGTTGTTCAATGTATTAAACTCAGGGTAGGGTAAGGCTGCAATACTTTGGGATAGTGAAAAAGAGAGAGAGAAGAAAGAGTAGATTGTTGCCCCGGGCTTGGCTGGTTGTGTTGAGCTTATGCAGTAGTAACCAATAATGACCAGTTCTGCTTCTGGAAAAGGTGTACTGGTGAATTCAAATAAAGCACTGTTTGAGTTAAAAGAAAGACCAAATGATGCTACAGATACTTAGCAAAACCAAGGTAAGGAAAGGTAAATTTGATAAAGCCCATGAGATAGTTGTGTTAGGGTTAGGGAGTCAATAGATACTTTAGGTTTAGGAAATGGGAGGGCAGTTTTAGATATAAGGAGTGGAAGGGGATTTTGCTTTATGGAGCAGGAGTGGAGATGTAAGCTTATGGAGGAATCATGGGCTTTAGGTTTATGGTTATATGAGTGGAGTTTTAGGTTTAGAGAGTGATTAGAGACTTTAGGGTTAGGGAACAGGAGGGGGGTGTTTGAAGTTCAGCAAATGGGCAGAAATGTTTGGGTTAGAGTTAGGGCTCTGGTAAGATAGTTCTGTTAGGTTGGTTGGTAACAGGGCTAATAAAAAATGACATAGGAACAGTCTAGCAGGAGTTAGGGTACTTGTTATTTAGAGCAAATATCAGTGAGCAAGTGTGACATGAGCTACTAGCATGCAAGGACATGTAATAGACCCTTACCAGATTGAGCAGATGATTGAATATAGCTGAAATCTCAAATCTTCACAGTCAGTATGTACTGAACAACTGAAAGTGTTAATTGCTTCAAGTCAGTGTATTGCTTGCCTGTTAAAACAGTGCAAGGTTCTGCTTTGCAGAAGTAAAAAAAGGATTTTCTTCATGTGCTTCTACACTAAAACCAAGGAAGTCTTACAGTATGCTAGACTTCTGGACAAAATTCCTTTGAAATTGCAATAGAACTGTGCAGCTTATAAAATACTAGGGGTGATAAAAGCATTACCCTGCTAATTGCCATTTCTGAGAAATAAAACTTTTTTCATGAAATAATTTGCAAGGAATTATATTTTTGATTCCTAAAAATAGTGGATTTTGTGGAGATTAAAAATAGTGCTTTTTTAAAAGTTACTTTCAAAAGTGCTTTTCTTACTCAAGAGTTTTTCTTATAAAGAATGCTGTCAAAATTGCAGTTCAGAGTTTGAAATCAAAGACAGTAAAATAATTGTGTAGGGAACTATACATTCACAAATAAGGTCTTGTCTGTTGTAATATTTTGAACCAAGCATAAGCTGAGGTTGTACGTAAAGTTAAAGTGTATTGTTTGTGCACATGTATTGAATGATATCAAACAGTTGGAAATGCTGCCTCTAAATGTTAAAAACTGTTCAGCATTAGAAATGATTCACTGTGTGTTACAAGAAAAAAAAAAAACTATATGAATCTGGTAAATTTAAAAATTGCTTCTGCCGCAGAACTTGTGGCTCCAAAGCTCAGTGAAACTTGTTCTGAAGTTACAAAACTGCTTGTATTGGTAAATTAAAGGAAATGGGCTAATAGAGACCTCAGCATCTGTGCTGAATACACAAAGCTGTTGTAGTAGAAGGTGAAAAGATATTAGGTTTTGTTGAGACACTGCAATATTGGTTTCCAAAAGAAAGGGGTACTGACTGCTTATGTCTGGTTATAAACAGCGCTGAATTGCAGACTCAAAGTGCTTTACATAAATGTATTCCTGATAGGCAGAAACAAATGTGTGATTTAATAATGGGTTACAAATCTGTAAACTATGTTTAAGAGTAATGATTCTGTCACTAAAGGATTTAAAAGAGCTGATGTAAATAATATTGAAGAGTAGAACTTGTTTCTAAAACTTGATAAAGTTGTCAAACAGCATGAGCTTACAGAAAACATAATGGAGGCAAATTTGGAGAATATGGCTCCACCACACCCAGCTGAAAAGCAGTTGGTGCACAGGTTAAGGCTATGAGCTGTAGTACCTGTGGTACAGTGTTTGATTACCTCAGCAGCCTACTGTCTAACCTTGTAGAAGTTACTTAACCAAACAGTGTTTGGGAGCAACTGGGAATATGGGTTATGATCCTCAATGGCCTCCTGGACTGCGAGCCTATTAACTACTAATGAATTTGTAGGTGATACATAAGGTACTGCAAGAAAAGGTCAGAACTTTGATTTACAGCTTTGAACACTTTCATTCAGAGATCTATGTAACTAGTCTAGTCCAGATAGAGATCTGCTGTATCAAGGACTGTTTGTAAGCTTTTGAGCCCCCCAAGCCTTTCTGTATTGGAGGGAAGACTTCTAGTTTATCATTGGGAGAGGTAAGCACTAGGTAGTCTATCTACCATGAGAGGAGTGGTTTCTGGCCTAGAAATTCTAGTTTATTATTCCCCACCTTTCCTGTAAATAGTCTAGTCCAGATGCAGATTTGCTGTATTCAGGACTGTTTGTAAGCTGCTGAGCCCCCCCCCCCCCCAAAGCCTTTCTGCATTGGAGGGAAGCCTTCTAGCTTATCAGTGGGAGTGGTAAGCATTTGGTAGCCTATCTACCACTAGTTTTAAATAAATAAACAAATAAACAATAAATAAATAACCAAATAAATAACATTTTAAATAAATAAATAAAGTAGATAGTTTTAAATAAAAATAAACTACAAATAGTAGTTTATTGGCCATTTGGGCAGTTTTTCATCCCTTTCAACTTTCTGGTTTAAAAGCCCGCATTTGCGTGGGTTTGCACTTGTTTTAGCTCCGCACTGCAGTGCCATGCTGAGGTAAACTATTACTGGTGCCTGAAAGTCTGCTCTTCAGTTTTTCCCTTAGATCTTGCTAGTTCTTTTGTTCTTGCACTTGAAATAGCCTAATCACTTTGCACTTCAACAGGTTTTTGTAGCAATTATTGTAGCACACCTAAGTGCCATCAGCACTAGTCATTCTTCAAGGAAATAGCTCCACTACTTAGTAATTATGACCACCCCTCCTGGCATGTTTAAAGGACAGTTCCTTGTACTTTCTCCTATTAACCTGGTGCACTTGGGCATTCTGAGGCAGTGCAGCAACTGCCTCGTGTACACAGACAGTTCTCTCCTGTTAACTCCCAACACTCAGACTTGTGAGAGATGCACTTATATCACCAAATTGGAAGCTATGCACTCTCCAGCCAAGACTGAACTAGCTGGTCAAGAGGAGAAGGTCAACACCTGCACCACATAGCCCTCAAGAACACTGACTATCACAGCTCTCACATAAAAACACAAACTACACACCCACCTTCGTGGAGGCTCTCAATAGAAATTTACCCAAACAGCAGAGACCTCCAAGACAACCACCACAACACAGCACAAACCACAGGAAACACAGCTCACCTCGATGGTGCGCCCCTCAACCTAAGCCCCTAAGGCTAAACACCTTGCCCAATACACTAATCATAGGTGACTCAATAGTGAGGCACACAGGTGTCCCACTCACTAGGTTGAATAAGGAGAAGGCAACAGTCAGCTGTCTATCAGGTGTCAGAATCTGACACTTAACACACACACTCAGGTCACTCCACAACAAGTACAAGTATGACTCTTTCATTGTCCATGTGGGCGGAAATAACCTGAGACACACATCCCTGGACTACATGAAAAGAGACACGGTGGAGCTCTTGGATTATGTGGCCCAGGCAGGTATAACACTAGCCCTGATCAGTATCCTAGCATCACCCAGAATGATACCGCAGTACAAACAAAAAATGACTGACTTCAACAATTGACTAAGTTTCTGCTATCATTCTAAGGGGATCCAGGATCTGTCTGCTTGGGATGACATGATTGATAGACCTCGATGCTTTGCCAGAGATGGCCTGTATCTGTCACCCCTAGGTTTCTGGGTACTGGCTAAGGCACTTGCCACCCCTGTAGTGCCTTTTTTAGGTCGTGGTTCCAAAGATCAAATCCCCACAATAACAGCTATAAATAAATGCAGTCTGAGGGTAATGCTGCTCAATGCTAGAAGTCTAAATCTCAAGATGCACTCGCTCGAAGCACTCCTCAAAATGGAGAATATCGACATTTGTGCTGTAATGGAGACCTGTTTTAATTTGGCAAAAAGAACCCCTGCGCTACCAGGCTATAACTCATTCCACACCTTTCAGCCCCGAAACATGGACCAAAACTCCAAAGTCAGTGGTGTCTCCATATTCATAAAGGATATGTACACCTCCAGACTAGTAGCCCAGCATAACGCATCTGAGATACTTCAGGTACAACTACCATTGAGTAAGATGGCGATCCAGGTCATAGCCTGCTATAGGTCCCCAACCATAACCCTAGACTCTCATTCCACATTCCTAAGCACCCTGGAACTTATCAAGGTCTAACCCAACACTCTCTTACTAGGAGACTTCAACTACCCCTCTATCAAATGGAAAAACTACTCAAGCACCAATACACTGGCCCAACACTTCCTGGAATTCATCGATTCCAATGCACTGGACTAGTTCATTCTAACCCACACTAGGGGAAGCAACGTCCTTGACCTGGTTATTACTAACATGGGCGACTGTTGCTCTACACCAGTAGTCAATCCCTCCCTGGTCAGATCCAGCCATAAACTAATCACTATGGAAATCCACATCTCACCCACACCCCCCGCAAAGGTAACCATCTTGAAAAACTTCACCAAAGCTGACTTTGGACTCCTAAAAAAAGAGGTTGCTAATTTCATGGCACCCATGCCAATGGAAAATAGTTGCATGACTGCCAAATCATATACCAATGCACTATAGGAACATGTATGGAACTGGCCATACCCAACAGAACCAAGACACTCTACTCTAAAAAAAGGAAGCCAATCTGGTGGTCCCATGCCATTAATAAACTCTACAACAGAAGAAAGAAACTGTTGTAAAAAATGCTGAAGTCCCAAGACTGGAAAAACTTCCTTATTAGCCTCAAAAAAAAGTTCAGATCCCTCATCAAATCCTCTAAAGCCAGCTATGAAGACAGAATTGCAGCAGACACTAAAAACAATCACAAAGCCTCCTATATCAAGAACCTCCATGGCAATACTCAGATTTGCTCTGAGATGCTGCACAATGTAATACCCAGCCAACAGATATTGCCAACATATTAGCCGACAGATTCAGTGCCAGCTTTACCCCTCTCTCCCCCCCCCTAAAGGACCAATTATAATACCAGAAGAATGCCAAGCACCCAGCATTACTGCAGCACAGGTTAAAGCTGCATTGTCCAATGCCAAGAATACACCTTCCATGGAACCCGATCATTTCCCTGGCTGTATTCTACATGAACTACAAAGCAAACTGGCACCACATCTGTGTGCTCTGTTCAGTCACAGTCTCAACTTGGCCTCTGTCCCTACAGAATTGCACACTGCTACAGTCATCCCTCTCCATAAAGGTGAGCAACTACAGACCATGGAAATTATTGTCCCACTAGCCTGTCAAGTCTGATATTTAAAGCTATGGAGGCACATCATCATGGACCTGATTGACAAAGATATAGGAAATCTCTAAACTGTAGACCCCATGCAATTTGGCTTTGTGAAAGGGAGATCATGCTTGCTCAACCTTGTTGACTTCTTTGAGTCAAGTCACCAGGACTGTGGATGAAGGTAAGGCAGTGCATACAGCCTACCTTGATCTGGCCAAGGCCTTTGATGCCATTCCTCACTCGAGAATTATTGATAAACTCAACAAACTAGGCATCAACCCCTATATCACTAGGTGGATTGCAAATTGGCTCACAGATAGAGCACACAGTGTGAAAGTAATGGACTCCAAGTCAGACTGCTGACCAGTCACAAGTGGAGTGCCACAGGGATCGGTCCTGGGTCCTCTCCTGTTCAGCATCTACTTCTTAGAAGTCCAGGCCAACACAAAAGGACTCTGGCTGACCAAGTTCGCAGATGACTGCAAGCCGTGAACCATTATTAACTCCCCAAGTGATGCAGATATCCTACAGAAAGGCCTCACTGAGACCAATGACTGGTGTCAAAACAATGGCCTTAAGCTTAAAGTAAAAAAAATGCATCGTAATCCCCTTTGGTAAAAACTCCATCCCCACTAATTACTACATCAGTGGGAGCCCACTGAAAACTGAAGGCATTATAAGAGATCTGGGGACGCAGGTTGACAGCAACCTCTCCTTCAACCACCACATTGCCACTGTGGTCAGAAAGTCCTTCTATGTGGCACATCTCATTACCAAGGGTTTTGCATTCAGGAAGAAAGAGGTCATCATCTCTCTCTCCTCTTCCCTCATTAGACCAATTATCAAGTATAATGCCCCATTTGGCATGTACCTAACCAGACACCTGCAAAAGCTGGAGAGGCCACAGAAGCACATCACGAAGAGGTTCATAGGCATTAAACACATGTCCTACACGTACAGACTCAAAAGACTCCAGCTATTCTCTGTGTCATATTGCCTACTTAGAGGTGATCTCTGCTTGACTTACAAAGCCATTTCTCACCCAGCTCTGTTCGAAATGCTACATCTAAAGAAATCCCAATCCTTCCGCACCACACCCTCCAGAGACCACAAACTCATTACCACAATTAATAGAACATGCTGGAGGGACAGGTTCCTCACCCAGAAACTGCCCATGCTCTGGAATAGACCTCCCATACATGTCAAGCATAGCACTTTGTTGACCCTCTTCAAGAGAAATCTTGATGAGTGGATGGGAAATAAAAAATTCACACCGGGGATAACTACAATGGTTCTACTTGATAGAGGCACTGGGAACTAATGTTGGGCAGCACAATGCCAGGGCACTTCTGTGGGTTAGAATTGTAAAAGCTCCAGGGCCATTAGCCTAGTACACACCTATGAACCTATGATGCTAAGTTTTAGAAAGTGTTTATTAAATGTTTTAAACACAATAAAACAGTATATTATCACTGAAAAGAAACAGGAAAAAAATAGTTATTTACAATAGTGCCTACATCAATTAGTCCAACAACTTTTTAATTTCCATTTAAAGAAAAAAAATCCAAATTTAGTAAATAAATATATTTTCTTATAGAAATCTTAAATCAATACTTTTCTAATAAAGGTTCAGATATCTAATTTTGATGCTATGATGTACAAACAGGGCTTCAAAAGAGTCTGGCATCTTTAAAGGAAGTGAACAAGGAAGCACAGGGGTTGCAGAAACCACTGTAGATAAAATATGAGAATTGCAAAAGCTACAAATAGATCGCACTGTCACTGAGTACAGAGAAGTAAGATTACAAGTAATACAAATGATGTCTGCACAAAGAAATTATTTAGATTTTCACAAAAAAATAAGACAGACATGGAAAAAGTTTTGTATTATTTTCAAGAGACTGACCAAAGGATAGTGTCTTATTTTCGACAAATGAAAAACTATCAAAGTAAAATTCACCAGACAATCACTGTTTTATCCATAAAGGTCACTATTCTCTTATCTCTGTCACTGAACACAGTGGAGCAATGAAATAAAACTATTCTAAGTGAATTGATATAAAAAGTAAAGAAAAGGTTGAGTTAAATCAAGAACTGAAGCAGTTATGTCCAGTTATAAAAAAAAAAGTTCAGATTGTCTAGAGAAATAAATCTTAAAGAAAGATATGGAAAGAATAATATATTTGAATAAACATTTGAAGAGTTGCAGAAAGGCCAAAGACAAGCCAAAAGAAAAAAAAGTACAGTTGGAAAAAATAACAGCAGAACCAAAGAAACCAATGCTTGAACTTGAAAGACCAAAAGGAAATCAAGCACAGAGTGAAGCCAAGGCTGCATGTTTTCAGTGTGAAATGGAAGAATTATTGCAAATATTGCAAACATTTGATGAAACTGCTCTTGACTTGAAAACAGTGTATCAGTGTCTGTAAACTGAAAAAGATGTGCTAAAGATACAGTTCCAAGAGAATGAGCATGAAACTAAAACTGCAAACAAACTTTAAATAAAAGTATGATATTTTGTCCCAGGTTACGCAACAAAGCCTTTAGTAGAAGATGAATTCAAACAATATACATTAAGTGTTAAAAGAAAGAATGTAACTGCTATAACGTGAATATGAAGAAACACAATAGTGTATAAAAATGAATTACATGCACTTGGCTTACATATACAGTATTGGAAAAATGTAAAATAAATGGAAACTGTGTTAATGTGCTGCAAACAGAGAAAATAAATTTGTTACAAGGAGAATGAAGAATATAGTACTGTTTCTGAGCTAATCACTCTAAGTATGAACAGTAAGAAGCTGACTATAAACACAAAGCAAGGTTTATAAAAATTTGGAAATAGTAAAAGCCAATTCACAGAAGCAAACAGAAGACTAAAGCAATGTAAGAATGCAATAGAGACTGAAAGAGCTCATGAAGTGGGACAAAGCTGTCAATGACTGGATCTCTTCTGAGAAGAAAATACAGGGATGTAAAGGCAAACATAAAGAACAGTAAATGTAATAATTGTAATTCCTTTACCCATAAAGATAATGTGCAAGAAAAGGAAGGAGGCGTACTCTTCCAGCCTAGTGAAGCAGAAGGAAATGTACCTTTTGCAGCTGAGTAGAACTTTCTATAAAATGCATTGATTGAATAGACTCAATTGTTACAGCTATGGGCATTTTAAACATTTAATTAGATATGTTACCAAATGTTATATTTCTGTATACATTGAGGTAGACAAACTGTTTCTGTTAGTGCCTGACTCAATGTATAGAAATATGAATCACATGTTTTATGCAAGTCATACTTTTACAAATAACATTATAAGTAATATGCAATGCAAGTATAGTTGTTCTTCTGTTATACATAATGCTGAGTTAATTTTTATGTCAAAGAAAATGAGTAGAAAGCAATATAGTATATGAGTAAGTATTAGCACAGACAGATGGAATGGAGTCATAATGTTAAAAGTAACCAATCAATGCGAGAACCCAGAAAGCTGTTAGTGATTGAGGTTGCAACTTGGAGTTAGTGCAATTCTGAGTTTAACAAGAAGACTGAAATAGCTGGTGGCAATCCATACTTCTCCAGGCAAGTATAAGGACCAAGTAATATAATCAGTAGAGATACTAGGGACTAAAATAGTGCAATGAGAAAGATAGTGACTTATCACACTGTACCTCATGTGTGCTCATTGTCTCAACCAGCCTTTGAATGGGTTTGGTCAATGCTTTCATTAAACTGGTGTCTTACTGAGCTGGAGCACTGGTGCTCTATGACATGACATAATCTAACAGCTGCAAAAGTTAAACAAAAGATTATCTATAAGAAATTCACAATATGGACTTAGGCAGAAGCTGCCACTAGGAAATTCCCAAGGCAAGACAGGGTAGAGTCAGTAGTGAAGCCTACAGCTGAATACCCTAAGATTCTAGAACATAGGAAGTCACTACTGTCTTGCAGTAAAACTCTGTTGGGCAAACTCTGAGTAATAAATAAGAAAAGTAATTTCTGCTACACAGAACAGATACTGTAGGATACCTTTTTGAATGATGTGAGTAATATGTCTTTATGCATCTGTTTGCTGAGAAAGGCATAGACTGCCTGACTCAGGAGACCTACAGTGGAAGATAAGTGCACTGGGAGTGTGTGTCAAGCTGAAACAAATTTCTTCAATGAGCAAACAGACCTGGCAAAAATAAGGATGGAGTGCGTTTGAGTAGTTGATGGAAGTGCTAATTTGTCTTAATGGATGTTTAAAGGAAATTGAATTGAGTTGGAATAAAGGTAAAAGTAAGGATTTTGGTGATGTGAAAATAGGGGGTGTGCATTTTTCAGTGAAAGAAGTGTATTTTTAGGAATAGAATTTGGGGAAAATTATGTAGTTATGAGGCAGTGGATTGGTTTGATGAAAGAATGGAAGAAATATGTTTTCTATGGAGGACTTATAGATTAGCATATTGGAAAAGATGTATTTGATGAATTGGTATTAATGAGAAAATAGCACACAAGTCAAATATTTATATTAGCCCAGAAAAATATAAAAAACAAATAGTGCAACTGATGTTTTCTTTCATATAGGGTTTAAGATTAAACCCAATGAAAAGATGTGTGTTTTGTATGAGTGAAGATGAAGGGGGATTGGTGTTAGAATCTAGTTGTTTGTTCTGCTTCATTAAAGTTATATAGACTATTAAAGTGGGTAAAGGAAGAAAATGAGAATTTAATAGTGAAAATATTTAAGTAAAAGTACAAATAATTCTGGGAGATGATGAAAATAAAGAAAAAGAACATATAAATTAAGAAATTAAAAATTATCATGAAAAATACTAAGATGGAAAATAAAAAATATATTATATAAAGATAGAGGGATGTTGCATAATCATGTGATAAAAGCAATATTATTATGTAAATCAAAGGGAAAATATACCAGAAGTCATTAAAGCCATTAAAGTAAAGAACAAGTGATGTACCAAAAAAGTAGAATGTTAGGGTTTCATTTGGAGTCTAGTTACCAATAAGGGGTAATATGCATATAAAAACAAAGTTGAAAGAGTGTGTTTATTTTATGGGATGGAAAAGATAACACAGCAAACATGTTTTCTGAAATGTAAAATAGTGGTGAAACTCTTGAAAAATGTGTTTGAAGAAAAAATGTTTTGAGATTATTAATAATATAAAATAAATATGAATATATATATATATATATATATATATATATATATATATATATATATATATATATATACATATTCCCTACTGTTGAATGACTGTGTTACATGATATGATATGTTTGAGAAAACATCACACATATCTGCAACTCAGATGGCTTAGTGGTAAATTGCTGTGGCTATGGTGTGCAGGGTCCTGGGTTAGGCACTTGCAAGGGCTGATAAATTTTTGCTGACCAAAACCAGGGCTGTTGGATAAAGACTGATTAATGCACTTTTAAGCAGTTATAAGTGGGTGCAAAATGGACAGCTATGTATTGTGTGAAATTCTTTTTGGGAACAGATTGCCCTTTTTTTCTGACGTTGAGAGTGGGATGTTGGGGAAGGATAGTAGGTATATTTGGGGAGGTAGATTGAGTCAGAAGACAGACAAGACAGCATACAGAGGTGGTATATGACACGTGGTGGGTAAACACTTTGGACAGGGAGGGGTGTTTGGAAATTAGAAGCCCATGAGCCCCCAAATGAAAACAGTGGGACTGACGTCCCCACCCAATGGCAGTCACCACTGCACCTTCACGACCCTGAAGGTGGCTGTGCTGGGGGCTGAGCAGGAGGGGCAGGCTGACCCTATAAATGTGCAACACAGCCCTCAAGCTGGTGTAGCATATCTCCAAACTCCCTTAGAAGTTCTCTACTCACCAAACCCTGGACCTGACTTCAGGTGACAAGATCATGTCTGTGCCCACTCCCAGGGTGGATGAGCCCCATCCCGTGAGGTGGTTCCACCTGTAGGTAGTGCAGGACCAGAGGATGAGGAGGTCCCTGGGTGGGTCCCAGAGTGCGATGGCCAGTTGAGGTGGGAGATGTGGTTCCGCTTGGCACAGCCTTCCCAAACATGCTATTGTGTTTTAGTTTTAGAACATATGTGGGTTAGTAATAGTCAACACAAACCAGGATTAGTTATAACAACATGCATAGATATTTCCATTAACCCAAAACACCAGATTTGGAACAGAACACATGCATATATGGAACCACAGTGGTCATTACAATGGCATACAGGTTACATTGATAGCAACAGGCCACCAATGATAGTGTCTCAACATGAAACATGAATAGAAACACATTTTGATATTTGTTGAGAAATAGGATATATGTCCCAACAGTAGGTTTGGTGTAAACATACCCATTGATTTGTGTGTTTAGATTATTGTTGCAGATATGGTGGGGGGGGGGAGATATGTCAATTAACCATTATATCCTTGCAGTATGAGGTCATCTGACTTTTTTTACTGTTTATGTCTTCCAGGTACAATGTCCCGTGAATGTCTCCCTGTGTGTACACCACAGGAGAATGATGTTATCATAAACTTCATTGTACTATATCACAGAACCCTCTTTGGATGCAGGGCCCATGATCTGCAGGAGAGGACCACCCTGTGGAATGAGCTCATCCATAGGGTAAATGATGTTGGCCTGCATAACCACAGTTATGAGCAGGTGTGACATCATTGCACTGATCTCATCCACCACAGCCATCAGTGAGCTACTGCAGTTAGGAGGGATCAGCTAGCCACAGGTGGGTTCATGCCATCCAGCCCCCACTAACACATGCTGAGGAGCTCCTCACCAGCCTTGGGGCACCCACCCACCAGCCAAGCCAGGAACCTAAAGATAGCATTGTGGAGGTGGGTGCCATCCACACAATGGATGAGGATCATGCAGGTAAGGCCTCAGGGCACATTAGTAGATCACTGTTGCTTATCCATCTTCATCGGTAAAGAATCTTCATGCATATGTCAGATAACATAGTCTGTTGCTGCAGTATAGTAATGAACAGATGTGCATTATACCTAGTATTGTGGGTTTGTACTTTTGATGTACTGAAATGCTGCTCCTACCCTGTAACAATGCCACAGGTGTGGCTACTGACATTACATCTCTCACACAACTATGTAGGTCCCTCTGGTATACAACTGAGGCAGCAGCCTGTAGCTGGTGAGTATGAAGTCATTTTGTTCAGGTTTGCTAATACACCAGCCATGTTATGGCCATGATATTTGCCATGCACATATTTAAGACACCTACCCGTAATGCATGCTGTACATGTTCACTTATTGTTGCTGTTAACTGCACTGCATCACAGTGGTTACCGTGGTGGCATATCTGAGGAGTATATAAGAGTCCTGCAGTATACCTAACAACCTGTTAGTGCAAGATGTGTAGTCAGATATGAATATAATGGTGGGACAAGTGGCCTACAGTAGGGACATGTCTGAAGCATTACCCTTGTACAGTGGCTACAACAGTGTACACACCACTATTAAAATGGCAACTGTTACAGATTTACACAACTTTTATGACCTGTAATGTAATCCTAACATGAACAATGAATGTGTAATATGGAATCCTATGTTGGGCCAACAAATATGGGGAATACATACCTTAACAAACACTGGAAGCATATGTGTGCACACACTCCAAATAAAATATTGTGGAAGCAGCTTTTGAGCTACTGACAGCATTCACTCTTCCTGAGTACATACCTTCCGTCAAGTACAGGGCCTCAATGTCACAGCAAGTAGTGGTCTGCTATCCAAGAAGTATGGCCATGACATTTGCCCACTCACCTGCAACAGAGGCAGCCATGGCTTGCACACATCTTATAAACCATGGAATGGATCCAATATCTGAAATGTAGCACTCAGGAGTAGGAGAAGTAGCCTTACCTCACCATTGCATATACCATGGCAAGCAGTGCAGTTATGTATGTGACTATAAAGTATGGGACAACATTAATGTAGAAAATAAACAGATGCCCATCTGAGACGGAGGCAGCCCAGAAACATGCAGCAACACTGAAGGACTTGCAGGAATGTCTAGCAAGTACTACCTGTGCAGTACCTGTGTTGACAATCACCTGGAATCTGCATAAGTGTGGCCTATGGGTTAGGGTAATCAGATGGAAGAGTTGTTCCACAGGAAACATCATATAGGGCTCTCTACAGGTAGAGTATGCATAAAATCAAGTCTCACAAAGGCATGTGTTGCAATGTGTAATGGTGTACTGAGACCAAAGCTAAAACCTACAGACAGTATTAATAAAAATACTTTTGCTGCGCAAGCAACACTTCACTCCACCTCAAGCCCACCATCTCCATCTTTACCTTGCTTGTGCCAGTGTACACCTTTAGGTTTGCTGTTCATTAGCAGAAACTAGGCCAGTAGACATGGCATTCTGAATTTGGAACACTGCAAAATGACAGTCATGTGTGGCCCATAGATGTCAAGCATCTGCAATAAGGCTAAGGATGGGAAAGGGGTGTCATCCTGAAACACAACAGTGAACTGAAGCATACATCCAAAGCTTGCTAAGAATGGCTGTTTCTGAACTTAGTCAAGGTCATGAATTGTCCCAGACATAACCCTTACTCCACAGCAATATTGTCACAGACATAACCCTTACTCCACAGCAATAGTGAAGACACTGTGTGACCTCCAAGGGCTGTGCACATGAGCTGACCTTGCAATCTGGCAGAGTTGGGGGACATTTGTAGGGCAGAGTGACCAAATAATGGCAAGAGCAAATGGGCCATGCTAGTATAGCCCTTCCAGGAATAGTGACTGCTGTAGTTCACTTAACAGATGCTGCAACAATCCATTGTGTTAAGGGTGTGCACACTTATGCAACCCACATATTGTATGGATCTTAATCAGCATCTGCACAACTAACACATCTGTTTGATACTGCATTTGATTGCGCAGGTCATATGTCACATGTTAGGTGTGTGTAATGTTAAGATATGCAGTATTGTGGCCCCAGTGTATATCATGGAAGAGGCTGGCATGTCAACAAAGGTATGTACACTCCTGATAGCCACAGTAAGCTTTGAAAGTTGCCAGTGTAATCGGATTTTATTGCTCATACATGCACTGCTGATGATGAGATCTGTAAATCAGAGGTCAGGCATTAACTATTGACATCTGTCCTCAAATTATCTCAGGTATGTGTCAGACAAACACATAGGGGCTGTGGGCAACAGAGCAAACATAACTGCTACACATATAGTCATTCAGCAATGGTGTGATACTCGTGAGGTATGGTGCACAGTACATGCCAGGGTGCTGAACAGGTGCACAGCAATACTGTGTATATGGGTGCAGTGTGTTCCAGGGAAATGGGCATCACCTGCTAACACATCTCATGCATCACGGAGAAGTATAATGTTGGTTACAAGGACTGAGTATAGCTGCAGTGCATGATGTTGAGTGCCATATGTCATGCATGTTGACTGTTGGGTAATGAGAGGTCTGTGTAATATCTTTGTGCCACCTCACCTGTAAGTGTGTGTGTGTGTGTGTGTGTGTGTGTGTGTGTGTGCGTGTGTGTGTGTGTTTGAGTGTGTATAGAGGTAACCAATGATGTACAGGTCTTAAATCATGTTTTTTTGTCCACTCACAGGTGGCGAGGTGGGTCAGGGTTCCTCCTGCAGGCAAACTGATGTTCGTGTCCATACACACTCTGACAATGATGATAGGTATGGTAAGGCACAGGCAGGGTTGTCAGGGGCTGAAGCTGTGCCATTGGTTGACATCCCACTTTTATCCACCCCATCCCTGCACACAGTTGTAATGCCTATACATATCCCATCACCAGTGGCCATAGATGAGGGACAGTTGGCGGGTGGTGGCATGGGAAAGGACAGTGTGGTGTCCAGCAAAGTACCACACAGGCAGATGTACAGGGGTGCTGGTAGGAGGGCTGCAGGCCATCATACCCCTGGCAGTAGTGCCACAGTAGGTGTCACCAGATGCATGTTTTGGACCATCACGGAGGCACAGGCATATATGGAATATTACACCAGACAAATTCTGAGGCTCCAGAGGGCTACACATTCTGCTGTACTTGACAACATTTGTGATCTTGCAGGTGCCCACCATTATTTTGCAGAGGTTCTGGATAGATGGTTTGGTGAGATGATGGGAATCCTTGACCATGCCGTGTCTGTGTTAAAGCATATGGTGGGAGTAGGGCGATAGCCACATAGACATAGGTCAGCAACAACAACAGGTGGAGGTCTACGTGGATGTGCAACAAGTCACAGCTGCTCCCATAGTGGTAGTACCAGTATCAGCACTGCATGAGGGGTGCTGTGCACACCACAATACAGCAGGCCATGTGTACTAGGTCTTGGCTAGTCCCACCAGGATGCGTATACAGCGGACATTTGTCATCATCAGGGGAGAGTACCATATCAGGGTTTCTACATGGTAGTCCCCATGGAACCCCTGGCAGGCACAGTTCTTGTGTCCGTGGCTGGACACGGTGAACTGTACACCCTGCTATATACGGTCTGCAGCTGTCCAACAAACCCCTGTATAGGGCAGCCACATGGCAGAACTGTATGCATACATGCACATACACACACACATCACCAACACAGCTAGGGCACATCCTACCTACACACACACACACCACATCTGCACAGCCCAATTGATAAAGAACCGCCTAACACACACACACACACACACACACACACACACACACACACACACACACACACACACACACACACACACACATGATGTCAACCAAATGGCTCAGCCTAGGTCTCTGGAAAACCCAAAACACACCCTGTGCATATGATGATACCTGTGTCACATCCCTGTCATCCATATCATTGATGCAGGGACATGATATGTTCTGACGCACAGGGTGAATGTACTAAGGTTTAGCAATGTAATGCTTTTTAACATGTTTTCAGCTGGAACGTATAATGCCAGGGTGTGTCAGGGTGTGTAGCTGTCCAGCCATGATGCATTATAGCTGTTATTAACACCAACTGATTGTGGTATCCATAATGTATTCAGTTTGTGTTATAGGTGTCTATGTGTTAGCAAGATGTCGGTCTGCTGTTGGTTTCTACAGGGGCTATGGCACTGTGGTGACACACTGACTGTGTCATATCCTGGGTACAGATGAACACAAGTAACAGGTCTGTATAACAGTTACTGCATGTGCCACATGGCTGATAGGTCTAAGGGGTGTATACAGATGAGTGCATGGTGGCTGATGTCAGCAGCTCTTCTACAGTGGACAATGGTAAGTATACTGGGTGACACACACCAAATGTTTGTGAATAACACACACACACAAAGGCTTTGGTGTTGATACAGTACACACAGAATACTGTACACATAGATGTACTTAATTTTGCGGTGAACTCATTTTGGCCTATGTAATTCCACCAAGACACAATAGGCAGACCGTCACATTTAGTAAATAGTCAGTCTGGCAGTTTAATGTCATTGACAATGGTACTGGCAGGGTATATGTCCTCTTCCCCAATGTAGTGCAGTCCTGGAGTTGGTAAACATAGTTGTGCTAGTGTGGGTGGCACAGCCCTCCACTTTGGAGAGTGTGGGGTGGCGTAGAACCACACATAGTGTGATTAACAACTACTTAACCTGTTAACATAAACTGTACAGTATTACAGAAGACTAAGTGGGGGGTTACTCACAACAATAACCCCAATAAGGGTGGCTGTGCCCACAGCATCCACACCCAACTATATATATACCAACTCCAGTATCACTGTACAGCTGTACATTGGGGAAGAGGGGATTTACACATCTACTACTAGTTTTGATGGAATGAATTTTCAGAAGATGATTCCTTTAAAATGTTAGCTTTTGCCATTCAGTTCTCGAACAAATGATCTCCTGGGACATGCATTTTCTGCAAACTGAAGTAGATCCCTTCACATACACACACACTTACTTGGCAACACTGAGAGAAGAACCCCTACCCTACATAGGTACTTATTGCTACTAATGTGTTTGGCCTTAATTGCACACACCACACAGCTTTTAGAATGAGGTCTGTCCCGAGTTTCTTGTTAAGTGAAGAACATCACCAGGTCTTTTACAGTATGGTAATGGGGGATGTACTGTGTGTTACTGAAAACAATACATTGTATGGCATACTGTCATATACACATTGACAAACACATAACAGTTATAGACACATCTGAGAGACCTGGGTATATCAGTGCTAACTACCTTGTCAGTGCGTCCATTCTATTGTAGAGAATTTGCACACAGCACATGCATCATTGGGCTGGAAAGTGTATTAAGTAACCTGTATGATTGATGGTGACAGTGGTCCTCATACAGTGGACCTTGGGACATGTTCTGGGGTACCATGGTGTAAAGACACTATACCCATCACCCACACCCCACATTGGATATTTTACTCACTGAAAGCCATGATAATGTTCTGACATACCCACAATCACACATTGACCAGGACTGCAATACAACCTCTTGTCTATCTAGTCAGTGCTACTACAGGGATATGCATTTATTGCACATGCAGGGATATGCATTTATTGCACATGCAGCAGGGATAGTACGGTGAGGGTTTGTCATGGCTCTCCTAATGTCAGCAACATCACCATTCCTTATAATGTATGGCAAGGTTTAGTGTATTTGGAGAACATGGCCTCAGAATGCTGTCTCCCACAAATATGCACACTCACACATAATTGCACACACATACACACACACACACACACACACACACACACACACACACACACACACACGCACACACACGCACACACAAACAAACAAACAAAACACACACACACACACACGTGCACACAAACACACACACACACACATACTTACTTTTGCCAGGACTCAGAGGATAACCCACATCTATCTACCAATTTGTACAACAGTGTTATGCTGGTTCTGCAAGCTCCAGGTAGCCCATAGGGTGAAGAGTGTAACAATGTATATTTAATGTCCATTACTGCAGACACCATTTCTAACTATGGCAATTGGGGGTGTAGTGGGTGAGAAGGCCCTCAGGGTATTATCAACTGCAAGTTTACAAAAACACAGACACTGTTATTCTCAGCAATACACACTGACCCATTTGTCAGTACTAACGTCCATAGGTGCAGGTGTTCCTCTGTGTGTACCAGGCTAATGTCCATGGAGAGATGAGAAGAGTAGGGGATGTGGGCACACTAGTATCTTGCCACCTGACATTTGTCAGCAGGCCATCTATCAACTGATGTCACTTGAGTGATCCCTAGGGTGACAGTTAAATGCAACATCCAGTCATCTACTTTTCTCTTGCAGTTGGCCAGTGAGGTGCTCCAATTGACATGTATGCAATATATATTACATAACATGGCCAGTGTCTGGGTTGGAGACCTGTACCCAAGCACTTTCTGTTGACTGTGGTAGTCTAGTTGAGGTATCCATGGCATGTGTTGCATACAGGGTGGGGTTTCCTAGCTGTGGCATTCATAACACAGCTGGGCAGACATGTCACTGTCAGTCAAGCATAGTCTGCCTGTAAGTAGCCAAGATGGATATCTGACATCTGCACATCTGTACAGAGGACAGACAGAAATCAGCTAGCCAACAGGTTATGCATTAGGATGAATGATTTGACAGATAGACGTCTGACACTGATAGGTATGCCATTACTATATGACAGCAGCCCTCAATGACATGTCCGATACACATAGTAGTCTGCGATTAATATCCACATATCAAAGCAAATACTTAATAACATACAGCTCACAAACCAAGAACATGATAGTCATTACTCAGAGTCCAGCTTTGCATGCAGGGGTGTATGATTTCAGTACGACAATCTGCAATCTACTCTTACTTGGGAAATCACTGTTAACAATAGTAACAAAATGATACAATACATGCAAGTGTGACTGCATATAACCAGGGATACTGCCCGTGTATGAAACATACAAAGAGAAAAGATTGTTGTCCTAGTCATATATACTCAGGTGTCCCATACAGTATACTCACACCCCTTGCTACTATAATGACAGCACATAGAAGCATGTTACGTACATGGAATTAAATATACTTATTAAAAATGTCATTATCCTGCTATTTTATCAGACTGGAATGTGATCACTGGTTACTAGGGCTGAGCTATGCTTAGCAGGTGTAGGCATTACTTAAATGTAAATGCTAAGCAGATTTGTGCACTGGTAAGCGAAGCCTAAATGGTGTAAGTGACTTTTTGTTTAACCATACATTAGCCCCGCTTACTGTCATGCAAAGCCGGGCAAACCCGCTTAAAGCTGCTCAAAACTGCCTAAACCACTCTGTATCCAACAGTCCTTGTTTTGCCTAGCAAAAAAATAAACAGTCCTTGCAGGTCTTGAACCCAGGACAATGTACACTTTAGTTGTAGCAGTTAATAACTAAGCCATTGGAGCTGAGAAGATGCATGTTGTTTTTAAAATATATCTTTCAGTACACATACTGAATAGTAGTGAACAACTGCTTTGACTACTATAAATGTTTAGTACTTGTAAGTGAAAATAGTGTTGAATCAGTAATGTTGTTAAATCTAAATCTACACATATCAGATAAATATGGTGGGATACATCTGTGAAGGCATATACAACACTCATGTTTAAACATAACAAAGATATATATATATATATATATATATATATATATATATATATATATATATATATATATACATACATATGTAGATACATGTATACATGTACATGCACACATATATTTATATATATATATATATATATATATATATATATATATATATTTATAAATATGTATATATATATATATATATATATATGTGTGTGTGTGTGTGTGTGTGTGTGTGTATCAGTGTCATTTCGCCGAAAATCTATGTCGCCGAAATTCCTGATATAGGGTCCAAATCGCCGAAAATACTACTGACATTGTATATGCCCTTTACCCCAACTGTAGTGCAATCTTGGAATGAGAATATTATGGTGGGGGTGTGGGGGCGTGTAGCCCCCACCCAGTGCAGTTTAATATTGTCTAGTATTGTTTTGTATTGTGCAGTCCCTATTAAAAGAGTAAGTAAGAAGTTTATAACCTGAGTAGGTGGGGGGGTTATGCCCCCCACACTCTCTGTTGTGGGGGGCTGTGCCCCCCACACCCCCTCTACATTAATATTCTCACTCCAAGATCGCACTACAGTTGGGGAAAAGGGCATATACACTGTCAGTACTATTTTCATCGATTTGGACCCTATGTCCGGATTTTCGGCGAGATGTCATAGACCCATATATATATATATATATATATATATATATATATATATATATATATATATATACATATATATATATATGTATATATATATATATATATATATATATATATATATATATATATATATATACTTAATGACTTCTTAGAGTTATCAGAGCTGAGATGGAAAGTTAGGACCAATGCATCAGAATTACCTGGCCTTAATAGTGCAGTATCCATCAGGTCTGTTTTTAGACTGAAAACACAATTGTCTATGTGATATATGGATTCAGAATTCAGTTTTTTAGGCTGACATTATATTCATGTACATTTTTATATGTTTTATATGTGTTCTTAGTAGTTTTGTGGTTGCATTCTTTACGACACGACTTTTAAATGTAAAAATTGGTTGGACTCTTTAAGGGGCTCATTGTGAAAGCCACTAATTGTTTAATTTGTTTAATTTGTTAATTGATTTGTGTATTTAAAGGCTGTTGGGGGGGGGGAATTTTATTCTGAAAAAAAAATTATTCTGAAGATGTTTCTACTGCAGAGTCAAAAGTGCTCAATAAACAATTTTGTCTGGACATTGGATTCGGTTCCTGCTTTCTTTGATGTTACACAAAAGCATTACACAGTTATCGCAAGTGCCACAGAACTTATGGGGTTGAGACTTGGCCAGAGGGTTATTTCAAGGTGATTGACATCAGCATGAGTGCTGACATGGGAAATGGGAAGTGCAGTGAGTGTGAATGAGCCAAAAACTATTTTTCTGGAAACACACACACAACACTCATTCACACACAACTTTACATTTGACAGGACTGGGTATGCAAAAGCCAGATGAGTACTGATTTGTACTATCATGTTTCACAGTTATCACAAGCACCACAGACACTATAGTGCTGAGGGCTACCAAAAGCAATGTCTATAGTGATTGACATTGGCACATCATGTGATATTGGCCAATTGGATGTGTGTTGGGTGGGACAGGCCTCATGATGGAAATCTCTCTGTCACTGTCTGTCTCGCTCTTCCCAACATTTCTGTGTGTCTATGTTTGACATAGTGTGTGTTGGCCTTGGATATGTGTGAGTATTCCTATCCAATGTGTGGGCAATGCATGAATGGTGTGCAATGTGGTGTGTGTGCAAAGACATCTGCGACTGATAGATATGTATTGTCCACTGTTGTTGTCAGACATGGGCTTCATTTCTCCAAGTATAGGAACATGCCCGGTATGACCTTTTGTATTGAGTGTGTGAACCCACTCCAGGTAGTTTGTACTCCAGTCCAGGATTTGGTGTTCTACACCTATAGCTAGTGACCTATTTTTGCAGGATATCTGTAGATAGGTTAACAATATGGAGTCACAATGGATGAAAGATAGTGGGATACTGTAGCTATTGTGTCTGTGTTGCTTGTGTTTCATGGTTGGTGTTAACAGAGATATTCAGACATATGTACTGTTTTACACTGTGTTGTATTATGTCATCAACTACTGACAGATATACTTATTTGCTCACAGTTCTTTCCTGGGAAATACAAGATGAATGAAGTTGTGTCCAGTATTGTGGTCTGGAGCCTACATATTCTTACATACTCTTATCATTCTGGCCGGGTAGCTGCAGACGCTTGCTGATGGGTCTTTGTAAATAATCCAGCACCTTGATACTGTGGTGGCTGAGGATCCCCTGCTTGTACATATATTGACATAACAGAATGGCCATATCCTGCTGTGGCCATTCCTCTCAGCTGTACAGATTCACCCAGGTTACCCAGTGGCAGGGCTCGTATATCTGGTCAGTTTCCCTTCACATTGTTGTTTACAAGCAGGGTTGTAGCCACCCATTACTGGGTTTGCAGGCAGGGGTAGTATGGGCAAACATCATAGTTTCAGACTTCACACACTCCATGACGTCCATACTTGTACACCCCCCATTCTTTTATTATATCCTCATCCTAACATTATGCGAGGGATATCTGAGAAGTATCCCTATAGTTGTCCCTTCATCCCAGCAGTATTTAGTGGTTGGTCCACAGTTCATGCAGTAGGACATGATGGGAATGCTATTGGAATTTGTCAACATGGCCTTTCATTTGTGTTCTGTGGACTGTGTTATGTTGTTAGTTGGGACCCTATGAGTAACATACACTGGCAGTACAGGTGAGGCACAGGCCTTTTGACAGAGGACTGTAGGACATTTGATAGTGATGCCAGCCATCTGTAGCAGGCCAGTGCATTCTTTCACTCCTACATTCTGAGGTTGTGAGCCACTGGATTCCCCTTGGGGTGACAAGGTACATGTGCGAGGTGTAAATGGCAATAGTTCCTGTCCATATTAATCCATTGGTCTGGATGCTGGCTGGGTGCTATTTACAGCTAGGGACACATCTGCATAGGACATTTCTTCAGCATGCTGCTTTCTGTGGGTATTCCCGTACAGAAATGGGGTCATACTGTACTCATTCCCAACAGCAGGGATATGACCTGTGATAAATGTCTGATATGGAAGCTTCTTGCAGCTGACTTACAGATATACCTGGGACATTCCCCTTATGCTGCCTTGTGCGGGGACATAGGCAGTCTCTCATTAGTGTGTGCAGTTGACAGTTACATTTTATGTACTCTGTCTAGAGTACTTGTGTACTGTGTGTATGTCTGGGCCCACATTCATAGCATACCCATCTTTCAGATGGTGACAGATATTAACATCTGGACAGTGAGTATGGATGACTGCTGAATTGGGTATTGCTGAGATGCCCTGTGGTTGGCACTGCAGTTGTCAGAACATGGCCCTGTCATCATCAGTACTGACCATGGGCCACCAAGACACTACCCTCCATGCCTACATGCTGACTATTTCCAGACAATATAGAACACACAACAACCTAACACATGGACCCCTGCATATTGTACACATGCATCAATCTAGCCTGTAAATTGGGCCAGCTCAGGTAATCTGTGCTCCACTGTTATTAAACCCACACGTACATGTTACTGCATTTCTACATGTGTGTGGGGGGCACACCTGACAACTGTAAACATTTACTATGACTTTACTGGCATTTCAGGTACTCTGTTGGCTTCCATTTCGTTTTGTATTCTGACCTATCATGCAGAATAGAGGCATATCAGTAGAGTACAGATCTTAGGTTTTATTGACCTACATTTCAGTTTCAGACTTCTTACCCTTCAGAACTAACATACAACTGCCAGACCTGTTGTAGTCTGACTGTGTAGTTCTGGAGGGGGGGCTGTTCACCATTGCCATCAATTGGAGGCCTTAGCACAGCCTTTCTTTATGGTCATCTACACGTGTCCTGCTGGCTGAGGCTGGTGTTGGATATGTGAGTCTCACTAACATGCATGTGTGTGTCCTATGGACACACATTTGGGCCACCACATGTACTGCAGTGGGATTTGTCATCTTGTCTAGTACTGCCTATTTTGCTGACACCAATATTTAAGGATTTCATGCTGCCCATATATGTGTCCTCTATCTGCTGCCATCCCATTCAGCCACCCAATTCCCTTGCATGCACACATCTATACCATAGATACAACTAGCAGAACATAGTACTTCATTCAGTAGTTTATAGGAAGACTGACTTACATTGTGGCTGTGCCAGTATTGAGGATGGTGCTGGAGGGCTGACTATGTGGGATGCACATAGTACACTCCCAATACATGGTAAAGTACATGTTTGGCATCCCTTTTACTGTATGTGTGAATCAGAGAGAGGTGTCATTCCCTGGGTCCCTACCGTGTCAGTGTACGTGCTATGTGTTGCCTCTATGCCAAAGCCTGGGCATACTGGACATGCCACCTTCTGCCTACATGGGCAGGCTCAAGTTGTTTCTCCTCTGAGTCCTTCTATGCCTGTCATGGCCTAGACAATGGTGGGGGGGCTGTGTGGCCCTGTGCTGTGATGTTCCTTCTGCAGCTGTTTCTGCAGGATCATATTGTGTAGCATGGCGCATATAAAGAAAATTTGTGTACATGTAGCTGGAGAGTTGTAAGGCTCCACCGGATATGTCCAGGCACCGGAACTGTGACTTGAGCATCCCAAACACATGCTCTGTTATGATTCTGGTTTGTGAGTGTGCCACATTATGGAGTTCTTGTTTGGGTATGTGTGCATTTCTGATGGGTGTCATTAGCCACGGCTCCAGTATGTAATCAGCATCCCCCACTAGGTGGCCATATGGGATGTCCCCAATGGCATATTTCTGGTACAGCTGTGTCAAATGCCAAATGTGGGAGTCATGATAGCTTCCAGGGCTGCCAGCAGACACATTCAAGATAATGCCCTGGGTATAGCACATGATCTGGCAGTTGATGGTGGGGAAACATTTGCCGTTTATGTAAACCCTACCCCACTTGCTGGGTGGTGCTTTGATGTGTATGTACATGCAGTCTTTAGTGCCCACTACTTCAGAGTATTCTGCTATTTGGTGGAAGAGACGCATATTGCTGGTCAATGCCTCATGGGTGTTGAGGGAATGTATGTACTCACTGGCATGTGCTGACATGGCATCAAGGAACTGGTGGAGTACTCTGGATGCTGATGCCTATGAGATCCCTATGATATCCCCAGTTGGCCGTTGGAAGGAACCCGTGGCTAGTATTCTTAACCCTACACATACCTTGGTATCCACTGGGATGGGTTCCCTTCTGTTGGTTCTGTGTGTGAGGTGCGGCTGGCACAGCTCAACAATTTGCTATAAAATGTCCCTGTCCACCCTATAGTGCTCCACTATCTCCAGCTCATGTAGCCCCTTGTAGGTTACCCTGGGTCTGTACACTCTTCTCCTCCTCCTCACTGTGGATTGGTCATCAGCATTCACATCCTCACCACCCTCAGTCTCTTTCACATATTGATGTATGAGAGCAACAGCAGCCCCTAGCATTTTGTTAGCTTTGTCTGGTAAAATTTCCCCATCTGTGTGCACTGGTGGTGTAGAGTTTGTGGGAAAAAAACAGAGTGAAAGGTGTTTGCATAGTTTATAGTAGTGTGCTGGGCTGGGCTACTGCCTGAGTAATTGGCTGATTCTGACACATTTCACCTGCCAGCTGTGCTATTTCTCCTTGATTGTCTTCCTACTGCTGTTTTCCCATCCCATTGCCTTTCTGTTTAAGCCTCAAGGTGCACCTCGCATACCCAGTTCTCAGATGTGAACAGAGCTGATATTTCCTGTTTTTTTTTTTTTTGTTGTTTGTTTAAAACCCGGTGCACGGCATGCACACCCATTTAGGCAATGCAAACAATGCTAGGCAGCCTCAGACCCCCCCCCTTCCTTAGCTGTGCTTAGCTAAGGGCAAACATGGACCGCAGAGCTTCAGTAAGCTTACAGCATGCATGACACCCCCCTTATTAAGTCAGCTACCTCTTATACCATGGTGTTGCTGCACCTACATGGTTGAGTGCAAGCTAACTCTGAGAGGAAATCTGTGATTCAGTATCATTCCTCTAATTTGCATAAAACAGAATGCTAATTCATAGTTACCACACTCACACTGAGCCTTCCCCCTTAGCAACCACTATTCCCTGATATTGTTGTCTTATGCATGCCATTGACTATCATGGCAAAATGCTGATTTGGGTTTAAACGATTATTTCCAACTTTTTTCTTATTTTCGTGCTGATCCTGCTTGCGCACCTCTGCCCTATGCTTAAATGTCCGAAATCGGCCAAAAAAAAAAAAAAGTTATTTTTTATAATTTTGCAACTATTTCCCATGCCGATTGCTATATATTTGGCCATTGGCATGCCTACTACACTGAATACATGCTTTCTTTGGAGCTGTCATGCCTCCGTGAGATGTATTCGGTTAGTAATCTAATACATTTCTGCAGGTTATACTATTCCTGCACAGATGCCTGCCTGCTTCCTGGATCACTAATTTACCTCATTTGCATGGTTTTCACCAGCAAATGGGTTAATTAGCAGAGAACAGTGGTGTTCGTGCAGGAATAGTGTAGGAGTGCTCGTGCATGTCCCAGGAGCTTGTTCCTGGATCGCTCATCGGCCATATTGCATGCAGCAGCTCTTGCATTATTTCTGCACATCTTGCAGATCTGCTGAAATCTGGGGTATGTGAGAAAGGTAGATAAGGATTTGTTTATATACATTTTTTTTTTAATGAAAGACCGAATGAAATTTTGTTTAATAACAAATGGATTTTGACAAATGTATTCCAAAGAAATCAGACTATAGTTGTGGAAAAAGGAGTTGGGGTCAATTATAGAATAATAAGGATGTTATAAGAACAATTATAAATAGTAAAAAAGAGATAAAAATGTGTATATTTCTGCCTGTAAATATGTCAGTTTTTGAAATATGTAAATGTTTTTATTTTGCATTAAATAAAGGACCCCTTCTCTTTTTGATTGGTGCTGTGCATCAACCTGGGCTACCACTAGCTCAAGCAGATGTGACATTGGTTTATGGTCTATCTGAATGATGACACAGGAGTGTTAAAAATGCAGTGCAGTTAAGGTACAATAAGCTGACCGCTTTACTAAGATGGGAAGTAATAGTAGTTTTCATAACAAATCAAGGAACTAAGAGGCACCAAGAGGTTGTAGAAGTTGCAGTAAACTAACCAGAACAAAAAATAATTTTTCTGAGCCCATTCAAGTAAAATGTGAGAGTTGAGACAGCAGATGCATGTGGGCAGGGAATCTCAGAGCATATCAAAGTTTAGTGGTAAAAGGAAAAAAAAAATATTATAGTTTTTATGCAAGGTTTCTACATCTTAGGCATGGATGAGTAAGTTCTGCAGGCAGAAAAAGGGTCAGGGAAGAAAGACAAATAGCTATGTACTCAGGTCTTCATTGAGCATTCTGTAAAGTCATGAATGTACAATATTCCTGCATACCAACTAGTGCACTACAATCTTAGCTAGTGCACAGTTAGGGGCCAGATGACCATGACACAGAAATAATGGGCTTGGTAGGTTGTTGTGACATAGTGTTAACTGGGCAAATTAATTTTGTGCATGATGTTATATATGTCTTGTGATGTTACTAGGATTCACAGATACTGGAAATGATATTAGCAGGGGGAGTGCTGAAGACTGTCCTCTTCTGTGAATGACACAGTGCATCTAGTAAGCAACAGTGTGTGACATGCACTGGTTCTAATGATAGTGGGGACAGCAATCACTGCATGGGATGACAGCGCTGCACAACCCAGAAACAGACACTTAGTAATGTAGTACTTTACACAGATCAGTGCCATGTGTTTGGTTGACCATTGCATTGACTGTAAGGGCTAGGATCAAAGTTGATTAGGGGATAGATTTAGAGTGAGTGTGTGTGTGTGTGTGTGTGTGTGTGTGTGTGTGTGTGTGTGTGTGTGTGTGTGTGTGTGTGTGTGTGTGTGTGGTGAATCTCTGACCTCTCCTGTGTATTAGTAACAATAGTATGATGGAAGTGGCTTTTTATAACTCATTACAGCTGAGTGTCTCTCCAAGCATTTCTGCAATTACCTCCTACTGCACCGCTAGGCATCAAATATTGGTTGTTCATATTTGCATTAATAATTCTAAAACCATGCTACATACAAGGTATCAGAATATTTTATTCTGAAGCATACATGATGGCCAACAGAACTGTATTGATAGCTGACCTCTGTCAATGAGCCTTTGTTAGAACTGTAAGGTGATGATTTCATTTTCTTTAAACACTCAAGCCACACCTACTGGGAGTTAAAGGTACACACACTAAAGAGCAGCTGTACTGGAGGGAAAGAGTTAAGATGCTCACCTTTGTATTTCATGCAAGTCCTAACCTTGCTCCTAACCCTAACATGCATCTTAAGAAAAACCTTTCCCATAACATTAGCCATATTCAGACAAATTTGAGCTGAATGTAATCAGGTTATGAGTATTTCATCAGGAAAAGAAAGTTGTTTCACTTTTCGATGTACTAAGTGTTGATGTGTTTTATTTACAATATAAAGAATGTTTGACATGTTGTGGTGCATGCTGACCAACTGGTATGTCGACCATCTTTTATATAATCATACAGCTGTGAAGTAATATGTGACTGAGTCAGTTACACAGAATTATGTAGCTGTTTCCTAATAATCTGTACCACATCATGCGCAACAATGATTCATAAAAACCTTTCAGTGATTTTTATGATGGCAGAGGTACAATTGTCATCATATTATGTAATGAGTGGATCACGTGCTCTGACAACTCCCGTTGTCACATACGGGAGTCACTGTGTAGAGGTAGTAGCTGACACACTGATATTTTTTTCAGGCTAGTGTAGTTTCTCAGAACGAATACAATACAATACATCGGCACATAATTTTAGTTCCATAAGGTCTGACATTGTGAACAGATTTGAAAGTAAGTAGTTAAGGCTTTGTGAATGGCATATGATCCATGGGAGGAGGAATATTTGCACTTGTCCTAAATGCATGGAATGCTATGTCTAGGAATGCATACAGGGTCTTACTCCATTGAGTTGTAATCTTTATTAGTGGCACATGACATTGATACACAGTTGTAGTGCTTACCAGAATTACTTCATATGGGATAATGTTTGTGAATCCCTCCCATACAGTATATCAGCTGAGGTAGTAGTTTCCCTAGTCTTTGTGATATAATACATACTGAATATTAAATTGATGTTTTGCAAAGAAGAGACTGATGTTTTGCAAAGAAGAGACTCGAGTAATTAGAGACTGAGCTGAAATAGTAAGACAGAACAAATCATTACATTAATGGGTCATAAGAAAAGGTAAACTAATTCACACAGTGCCATACACTGAAAATGTGAGCTGTCATTAAACTCAATGTACACTGAAACCAAAGGTTTGTGTTTGCAGCTATCCCAGCTTGACCATATGTGAATGCCAAGATAATCAGTCAGGTTAGATTTCACATCTGTAAGGACTACCAAAATTCACAAACCTGCATAATGAGTCAGCATAAATTTTTAAGAGAGCACTAATTAGAAAGAAGCATGGGTGGCCAAGGATGAACACAGGATAGCAGCAGATTTCTTCAGCTCCACCAACATAACTGCTCTGACAGGAAATAATTACTTTTAAATTCAACTAATGTAATAATTTTCTTTCTAAATACGTTTGGAATATCAGTTTCTTGAATAATATCAAAAAAAGAAAGAAAATTTAAATAATTTTCCTGTCAGAAATCATCTTGGAAATTTCTCTTTTATCACCTCAGTTCAGAATGAGTTCCAGTAAGGCTAGCAATCAGGATTCCAGCATCAAGAAAGAGCTTCAGTCTTTACTATTAACTATTCAGCAACTAACAACTAAAATGGACAGACTGGATACTAAAATTGATAACTTTATAGAAAAAACTACAAAACAAATGGATTTGTTACATCAAGACTTACAACTTCAGAAAGCTCAGATTACTGGTATAGAAGAGACTCTTAATGATATGGACAACAGAATTCAAGAAGAAGAAATTAACACTGAATTTTTACTGAAACAGAACACACAACTACAATCCAAACTTGATGACCTGGAAAACAGATCCAGACACAATAATATTAGGATTTTTGGACTGCCAGAAAATATAAAAGGTAACAACATTACTTCCTTTTTAAATACTTGGCTTCCCAAAACTTTAGATTTGTCAGAAGCATTTTCTTTTGGTATTGAAAGAGCCCATAGGTCTTTATCTAATTTTAACTCTAATAAAAAATATCCTAGATCAGTTATTGTAAGATTTTTATCATCTTATGACAAGGAGATGGTATTAAAATCTGCATGGGCTAAAGCACCTATAAAAATTAATGAGGCAACTGTGCGTTTTGACAATGACTATTCTTCCTTGGTAATTACTAAAAGAAAAGTTTTTTTGCCATTAATAAGAGAGCTTAAGAAAGCACAGTTCAAAACTCACCTTTTGTTTCCTGCCAAACTAAAAATCTTTTTACCTGATGGCCCTAGAATTTTTGAAGACTTGGACTCTGCTTTGCTGTATATTAAAAAAAAATAAAATATTACATAAAATAGAAGATATGGAATGGGCAAGTCCTTCGCTAAAGAGGATGGCAACAGGAACTTCTTGGAAGACTTTGGAGAAGCAAAAAAGACTAAAAAATAAATGACATGTTCTATATATTTTTTTTCTTGTGAATTCTTCAATTACAGTTACTACATTTTCAGAAAGCCACAAATGTTTTAAAGATATATTCAAAGTTACTTTTTTGTGTGCAAAGAACTGTTTTGTTTTATAAATAATCAAACTTTCTGAGGAACAAATAACATGCTATGAATCAACTTGTTTCTCTTTGTGATAAAGAGACCTAAGGTTAGTAATTTGATACATTTCCTTTCTCTTCTTGTTTTAAATAATGGCATTCTTTCTAAACTATGCATTTACTGAGGGGTGGGGGAGGGTAGGGAGAGAAGTTTGATGAAAAATATGGAATAAGTGAAATAATAACTTATTAGCTCTTTAAAATTATGTATGCTGTTTAAACACTGTTGCTAAATATTATAACATGACTTAATTGTTTATACATGATTTCAAATAATATGTCATGATATAATTTGCAAATAATTAGAACTAAAATAGTAGTAAGTAATAAGTCTCATGTTTAACATTATTAAAACAAACAGCAAATAATATATCTTTGTAGATACTCTTTGTAGCTTCTTTTTTTCTTTCTTTCTTCTCTCTCTCTCTCTCTTTCTTTTTTTCTCTCTTTTTTCTTTTTTTCTTTCTCTGTCTCTCTTATATATATATATATAGTTATATACTTTTGATAATACTGATATATGTATATAATAAGATCTGTATGAGAAAATGAAATGGGGCATATAAAAATAAGTTGTATAATATGTTAAATAACTGTAGGCTTGGTTTCACTGTCATAGAGACTGTAATGACTTGTAAAATACTTCGCGAAGGTTTTGCACTGTTTAGATTCATTTGTATTACTAAATGAATGTCAGTCACTTGCTTTTACTAAAATTCCCGCCAAAATGTTATGGGAGACAATCTGGGATGTGGGTTTCCTCGTGAATAGTGTCCTCGAGTTGTTTGAAAAGCTTCAACACTCAGAATACATGCAGAGAAGCTGAAAGCAGTCATTTTGAACTTTGACCCCTGATTTCACACTGATACCGCAGATTCATGAAGAATGCTGTTTCAGGAAGTAGAACTGCTGTAAATGCGACTTTATGATGAAAAACAAACTTTATGACACTTAAATGTGAGTTATTCCTTATAACAACTTATTTATTTAAGATGTATTTTATAAAATATAAAAGTTATAATGATTTTAAATGATTTAGTATGCCATAGTAAACAAGTTAGAAGGCATAGAAGGTAAATCACATATACACCTGTTTTTGAAAGCTTATATGACTGCAGCACACTAATGTATATAAATACTTATGATTTAAACATATATAATGTTATAAATCATTTTCCATGACTAACTGACAAGCACTAAATATCATTATGATTATATTTAAGAAGAAATTGTCAGGTGACGTATTTTAAAGCTGCAGTTCAGATATATAAAATGCACAAGGCTTTCATCACAATGATTTATGTATAACTAGGAATTAACATTGCTATGCAGTATGATTTTTTAACTTGTATATGAGAATAAATATCTTATTTAATTGGCAATAATAAGTATGAGAAGTAAGCTTTTGGTGCAAGTAATTTAAAGTTTTTAAAACTGTTAATTGCATTTCTATGGCAGAAAGTAGGAATTATCTAATATATGTAATGTTTGAATCATAATAGCCTAAGATATTGAATTCAAATGAACATAAGAACTTATTCTTACAAACTTTTAATAAACTAACATATGGATATGCCCCCCCTTTTTTTCTCTCTCTCTCTTCTCTGTTCCCATTATCAAGATTGTTAGAATACTATTTTGATTATGAGTGTATTATACAGAATAGATGTACATAGTAATATGAGCTGTTTCTAAATGTTCGTACTTGTTTATATGAAGCTGATTTATAAATTGTTTAGCTTTGTTATAATAGATAATCTAATTAAATGAGGTTAACTTTAGTTAATAATAGTTAGTATTGAATTAATTTGGTGGCAGCTGAAGTACTGCTGCTTTGGTTTGGGGGATAACTTGAGTGGTATGAGCCACTCGAAGTTGGAGTTCTTAACTCCAGGCTGGGTGCAATGTTTAATCCTAACATTATTTTCACCTGATCATTGTTGTATGTATATAGTTCTGACATCCACATCATATTTTACAAACTCATTGTCACTACGAATAAAAGTGAAACTTACACAAAATTCCATAAGATTTTCATTAAATACAGGTATAATTAATGGAACACCTAAAAGGAGGAGATATAATATCACTTATTTTGTTAATTGTTATTCTGATTATATGTCTTATATGTTTATAAAAGCTAAATGATATCTCTAAAAGGAATTTCTTTAAACATTAATGGATTGAATAACCCATGTAAAAGGGCAAGTTTAATGAGATGTATTAATTTGCATAGAGCCAACTTAATATTCCTTCAAGAAACACATCTCCTGAAAAAGGATATAGATAAATTAGCCACTAATAAATATACAGTCTTGGTTAGTTCAGAACACACACAGAAAAAGAAAGGAGTGGCTATTTTATGGAATAAAAATATGCCCATACCTAAAACTATTAAGTCTTATAAAGATGATAAAGGAATGTTCTGTATGGTTACAATACAGATTAATGGAAAGATATACACATTAATCAATGTATATTGGATACCAGGAATCAGCATTAATACAGTGAAACACCATCTCAATAAGATCATATCATTTTCTATAGGAGATATTATTTTAGCAGGTGACTTTAATTGTATCCTACATGAAAAAGATACTACTACTATAGGAACAAGGAAAATTACATCTAATGCAAAACATTTAAAGGATTTTGTTAATTTATATCATTTGAATGATATCAATAATCAGATAGATTCAAAATCATTACCATACACTTTTTTTTCTAACAGACATAAAACTTATTCAAGAATAGATAGAGTCTTTATTTCTAACCAGATGGTAACAGACTTAACTAATTCCAAAATAATTTTGTGTCCTATATCAGATCATAATCCAATTGTCTTTGAGTTTATGGTAAAAAGTACTTATGTTCAGATCAAAAGAATACCAGCATACTTAACTCAACTAAAAGACTATAAAGATTATATACTTTCAGAAGTGCAACATTTCTTAGACTTAAACATTACACCTGATGTCTCCATTGTTTACATTTGGGATGCTTTAAAATCATATTTATATGGACAAAGTATCAGATGGTATAATAACAAAAGGAAATCCTGGGATAAGGAATTATTAGATATTCAAAGCAAATTAGACTAATACAAACATAATAATAAAGAAAATATTATGGACAAAAAAGTCATTGAGGAAATAAATAAATTAAATGAGAAATACAAAGAAATTTTAACCCATAAAGTCAAAATAACATTAGAGAAATATAAGTTTTTGTCTTACTCAATAAGTCCCAAATGCTTACATAAACTTAAAAATAAAACAAAAAGGTCGAATAAGCAAAATCATATCAAAGAAATTTTCTCTCCAGGGAAAAAGAAGAATGTTTCTAGTTTACCAGAAATTTTAGATGAATTTAGAAATCACTTTCACAAAATTAATCATAATAACATTAATATGGATCCTAAAGATAAAATAAAGAAATTTATAACTACAAACATGAACAAAAAACTTAATAAACAACAGACTAAACTAATAGATAAAAATATTTCATATACAGAGGTTATTACACAAATAAACAAACTTAAATCAAACAAAGCACCAGGTAATGATGGTATTATACCAGAGATGTATAACATTCTTCCTAAAAGTACTTACTCATTAATACATAAGGTTTTTATTTTGGCTCAAAATGAGTTAACAACTCCCCCATCTTGGCAATACACATTTATTTCACCAATTTTAAAACCCAATAAAGACCCAACCAGATGCACTTCATATAGACCTATTTCATTACTTAATGTTGATTATAAAATGTTTATGAGTATTTTTGCTGATAGATTAAAGACAATCATCCCAGGCATAATAGATATAGATCAGACAGGCTTTATTATAAACAGAAATACTTTTGATAATATAAGGAGAACTTTAACATTAATTGATTTTGCAAACAGGAAAAAGAAAGATTTAACACTTATTAGTCTCGATATAAGTTCAGCATTTGATTCAGTAAGTTGGGACTACTTGTTTTTCTTACTAAAGTGAACACATTTCTCTGATGCATTTGTAAATCTAATTGAACATCTATATAAAGGAGCACTGGCTTATATTAAGATAGGAACATATGTCTCACAAAAAATACCCATTTTAAAAGGTACAAAACAAGGGTGTCCACTCTCACCACTATTATTTACTTTAATAATGGAGCCTTGGGCTAATTTGATCAGAAATAGTACTGATATAGAAGGATTTGATATAGATGAAAATACAATATCTAAAATTCAACTTTTTGCAGATGATGTTCTAATTACGTCATCAGGAACTAACTCCTCTATGCAGTCCTTATTTGATAAAATGCTGGATTTTAAAAATATCTCTGGTTTGATATTTAATGAAGAAAAAACTAAAATATTACCAATATACACACGAAAAAATGTCCTCATTAATGATTTTAACACATATATACCCAACTCAGCTCAGATAACTTACTTAGGTATAATATTAACTAAAGATATTAAATCCATTATACATAATAATTATCGTAGCTGTCTTCTTAATATACAAAATCTTTTCAATAGCTGGAACAATATGTTTTTTACCATGGAAGAGAGACTCACAATTATTAAAATGATAATATTCCCTAAGATATTATATTTAATACAATCAATAATAATCCCACCTACAAAAATAATTATTAAGAAATTGAATTCATTAATGTTGAATTTCTTATGGGCACCTAATAGACCTAGGATTGCATTAAAGAAACATACTAATAGCTGGTCTCAAGGGGGCATTTCATTTCCAGACTTTAATTTATATACTATCTCTTCTATTATAAAAGTTATTACTTTGTTAATAGATCAGTCATATGTTGCAAGATGGAAAGATTACTGGGAACTAATTAGCATTCACTTCATGAAAATCTCTTTAATACATAAAAATATTATTGTAAATAACCCCATGTTATGGTTACTAAAAGAATTTTGTACTACATCTATTACACCAAAATATATAGTTAGTTACCCATTAAACATTATTATTCGTTATCGCAATTTTATATTTATGCATCCTAGGTATAAGGAATGGAATTTTATCCTATTCCCTATAATGTACTCTTTTAGTCACTGAGAATGATTTAAAATATTGGTATCAGTTGCTGTCTGGTAATAAAGTTAAAAATTTAGACTTCTTAAAGCAAGAATTTGATTTGAGAGAAACATGTTGGTTAGAAATTCAGACTTTTAGACAACATCTTATTAATAAAATTGATTTAATGTCTTTAACAGTTAAAGAATCTGTTCCAATTCTGATTGATTACTTGATATTAAATTTACAACATAGAGTTTCAGATAAAGGTAAGCTTTCACACATACATAAAATTATTAGAGAAGAAACTCATTACAGTTTAGATACCTACTGGAATTATTTTACTTCCATCAATGGTGACTCACCAAAACAACAAGATAAACAATATATATTGGAATCTGCTTATAAAACTACTTCTTCCATTAATTGGAGACTTTTTACTTGGAAATTTTTACATAGATCTTTCTATACACCTTTAATGATGAATAAAATAAATAATAAAGACAACTTATGTAAAAGATGTAATGTAGAAATAAATGCTGATTGGGCACATATGTTTTATGACTGTGTAAAATTGAAGGAATATTGGAAGTTAATCAATGATTTTTTGCAGGCCATTTTCACAGATAATTTCATTGTTTCTAAATCACTTATATTATTTAACACTCCTGTTCCTAAAAGTGTTAAAAAAGATAAACTTCCCTTATTATGGTCTATTCTAGCAGTGGCTAGAAAATAATAACCAGAAATTGGATTTCAGATACTCCTCCTTCATTTAATGAATTTAAAAATGTTATGACTGAAGTGCGTCATATGGAATTGATGACAATAAAATCAAGAACTACTAGAAAAACGTCTTACTATATTATATGGGATACTTTACAAAACCTGTTAAAAAAATCTTAGTTTCAATAATAAGACATTACAGTTTAATCAATTGATTTGATTTGTAGTGGATGTCTCTGTAAATACTTTGGTTATTTTATTAAATGTTATAACTATTTATATTTTAACTGCTTGTATAAGATTGTTATGATATTTATTTTGTATGTTAAAAACAATAAACTTGTTTTAAAAAAAAAAAAAAAAAGAAAGAAGCATGAAAACTCTCATAACAATGAACAATTAACTAATACTTCCATCCCATGCTTATTAGGAGTGATACAATTTTAGAATCTTATAGCCAAAGTAATCTGTCAGTCAGTTTCTCTAAAACCTAAAGGTTAAGGGAGTCAATGACTACATACTTATTCAAAATTCAGTTAGTTTAAGAGACGCAGTTCTTTTCATCAGACATCTATTCCCTGTAAAGGATGAGTAAGAGCTTTATATTTCAGTTACTGTAAACAGACAAAACATTATTATGGGTGCTATAGTCTGACAGTTTTCTAACTATGTTCCACAGCAAAATGATAGACCATCTCCAGTGTGATCTGAGCATGGCTGCAATACATGATGTGTCTTGATAACTAACAACTTTGAACATTGTACTGTGTCATTCATGTTCTATAAAATTCATAGGATGCTCATTAGTTATGTATCACAGGGTGAACATCTTACTGGGTATACGGAATTGGTTAATTAAATAGGATGTACCTTATGGATGGCTGTATCATGGATGCTGAATGGGACATATATTATAATTATTTTTATTTATATTTTGTTGTGAGACCTGAGACATTCTTTAGATGTTATCCTTCCTTCTTAGCTTTACAATGGAGGCCTGACCCCAGATTCACAAAAGCTTGCACGGCGTGCATGATTAGTGTAAGAGGTAATGTTGGAAATATGGCAGCCGAGCGATCCACGTATGTGCCCGTTTGACGTGCACGAGCACTCTTGCACTAGTCCTTCACGTTCCCAGCCCCTGTATGCAAATTACCCCATTTGCAGATGAAAACCATGCAAATGAGGTAAATCTGCTATCCAGGAAGCTGGAATCAGGCCATGCAGGATGAGCATAATTTGCAGAAATGTACTCGTTTAGTAACTGAGTATGGTTCTGCAAAATCCAAAATGGATGCGTGACAGCACCAAATAAAGGCTGCATATCATTGAAGAAGCATGCCAATGGCCAAGTATAAGGCCACTGGCATTGCAAACAATGCAAAATGTACAAAATACAACTTTTATTTTACTTCCGCTGATCATAGCTGTTTAAGCATAGGGCAGCAGCGCGCAAATGGGATCGGTGGGAAAATAAGAAAATAAACCTAAGAAAAGCAGTCTAACTAAAATCAGTATTCTGCCATACAAGGCAATGGCAGGCAAAAGACAACCTGGCCAGTGAATAGTGGTTGCTAAGGGGGGAGGCACAGTGTGACACATGTAACTAAATATTAGCAGGCAATCCTATGCAAATGAGGGGAAGGATAGCGAATCCCAGTTTTCCTCAACATGTGAGGCAGGTCCCAACTGTGTAAGAGTCTGAACAGCTGTGTGCAAGACTAGGAGGTAGGTGACATCATGAGTGGGAGAGTCAGGCATACTTTAAGCAGATTGGAACCCTGTGGCTCGGGCATGCTCCTAGTTTAGCACAGCTAAGCTAGGGGGTGTGTCTAAACCTGCCTAGCACTCTTTACAAAGTGTAAGTGGGTGTGCATGCTGTGCACTGGATTTTACAGGAAGAAAAAAGAAGTTAAACCAGGAAACAGCAGCAGTGTGCACATCTGAGTACTCTGTTTGCGTGGCGCAGCCCCGGGCCCAAACAGAAGGGCAATGTGAAGGGAAAACACCAGTAGGAAGACAATCAAGGAGAACTAGCATATCTGGCAGGTGAAATGTATCAGAAGCAGTCAATTACACAGGCAGCAGCCCAGCCCACAATACTACTATAAACTAAGCAAACACCTTCCCCACTGGTTTTTCCCACACTCAACACCACTGGCGTATACAAACGGGGACATTTTAACAAACAAACCTACAAAATGAGAAGGGCTGCAGCAGGCAACATAGAACAACATGTGCAAGAGGCTGAGGGTGGTGAGGATGTGCATGCTGCCGAACAACCCACAGTGAGGAGACAAAAATAGTATACAGACCCAGGGTAACCTACTAGGGGCTACATGAGCTGGAGATAGTGGAGCACTATAGGGTGGACAGAGACCTCATACAGCAAGTTGTTGAGCTGTGCCGGCCACACCTGACACACCAAACTGACCAAGGGGAACCCATCCCGGTGGATACCAAGGTATGTGTAGGCCTAGGTATACTAGCCACAGGTACCTCCCAAAGCACAGCTGGAATTATCTTGGTGATCTCACAGACGTCAGCATCTAGAGTATTCCACCAGTTCCTGGATGCCATGTCATCACATGCCAGTGAGCATGTATATTTCATCGAAACCCATGAGGTGTTGACCAGCAATATGCATCTCTTCCACCAAATATCAGAATACCCTGGGGTAGTGGCTGCTATAGACTGCACGCACATATGCATCAAAGCACTACCTGATGAGCAGGGTAGGGCCTATATCAACTGCAGGTGCATCCCCTCCATCTACTGCCAGGTCATATGTGATGCCCAGGGCATTATAATGAATGTGTGTGCTGGCTGCTCTGGAAGCTATGATGATTCCCACATATGGCATCTCAAGCAGCTGTACCACAGATTTGCCAATGGGGACATCCCCTGCGGTCACCTAGTGGGGGATACTGGGTACAAACTGACACCCATCAGAAATGCAAACACACTTGAACAAGAATGCCATAATGAAACACACGCACAGGCCAGACATATAATTGAGCATGTGTTTGGGATGCTCAGGTCACGGTTCCAGTATCTGGACACATCCAATGGAGCCTTGCTGTATTCACCAGCTACATGTACCCAAATTGTTATGGTATGTGCTATGCTACACAATATGATCCTGCGGAAACAGCTGCAGCAGAAACAGCATGGGGCAGGGCCACACAGCCCCCCACTAGTGCCAAGGCCTGCACAGGCACAGAGTGACCCAGAGGAGGAAGAACCTCAGCCTGCCCCAGTAGGCAGAAGGAGGCATGTCCAGAATGCCCTGGCCTTGGCAAAGAGGCAATGCATAGCATATGCACTGACACAGTAGGGTCCCATGGAATGATGCCAGTCTCCAACTCGCACATACAGTAAAAGGGATGCCAAACATGACACCACCTGTGCTCAACCATGTATAGGGGGTATACTATGTGCATCCAACATAGGCAGCCCTCCAGCACCCCTCCAGCACCATCCACAAGTTTGGCACACCCACAAGGTAAGTCAATCAACCTACCAATTGCCAAATGGAGTAGAATGTGTTGTCACCTGTAGCTATGGTATAAATGTGAGCATGCAAGGGAAGTGGGTGGCTGAATGTTATGGCAGCAAACAGTAGACACCCATAGTGGCACCCTGACATGTGTAACACATACAGGAGTCACCATAGTAGCCAGTACTATACAGGGTGACAAAAACCACTGCAGAAAATGTGCTGAGTGAAATGTGTGTCCATATGACCCACACATGCCAGTCAGGATGGTTCACATACCCAACAACAGTCGCAGCCAACAGGACAGGTGGACACAAACCCAAACAGGGCCTGTGCCATGGCCCCAGAATGATGGCTATGGTTAACCCCACCCCCAGCCCTACACAGGGCAGGCAGTGGGATGTTAGTTCTGAAGTGTAGGACATCAGAAAATAATATGTAGGGCAACCAAAGCCACAATCTGTAGTGCACTGGTGTGCCTCTAGACAGCAGATAGTTAGCAATACAGAATGAAATGGAGTACATGACATACCAGTACAGTCATAGCATATGTGTACAAGTGTCACTTGTGTTCCTCATCCTACATAGCAATGTGATAACAGTCAGGTGTGCACCCCACTCCCATGTAGACATGTAGAAACAGTCAGGTGTGCCCCTACCCCCAGTCCCAGCGTAGAAATGTAGTTACAGTCAGGTGTGCCCCCCCCCCCAATCCTGTGTAGACATGTAGAAACAGTCAGCTGTGTCCTCCCACAGTTCTTTGTAGAAAGTTTGAAATAGGCAGGTGCCCCCCCCCCAACATATGTAGTCATGTAGAAACAGACAGGTGTGCCCATTCCCCCAATCCAGAGTAGAAATGTAGTAACAGTTAGGTGTGCCCCCCCAATCCTGTGTAGAAATATAGTAACATGTATGAGTAGGTATAATATGAGTGGAGCAGAGATGCCCAGAGGTGGCCAAAGTAGTAGGATAGGTCATAGCATTTGCACAATATGCATGTCTGTGTGTGTTAGGATGGTGTGTGTTTCATATTGTGTGAGAGTGGTCAGTATGTATGCATGTTGAGGTAAGACCTGGTAGCCATTGCCCACTACTGCTGATGACAAGGAGAAGCCCTCACAACTGCAGTGCCTAGGACAATCCCCACCAGTATAACACTAGTTGTACAAGATGTATAGTGTGGGGGGCCTCTAAACCCCAGTAATGGTGCATGTGGACATATGTGTGTTTGTTAATCTGCCATTGCTCTCTATAGATCTATGGCCATATATACTGATAAAAATATGTATATCTGCTGACATATATGTAACTATGTCCGTCTATACCTACATAGATGTATATCTGCATACACATATGTAACTTGCTGTGTATATAGGTGTAGACACATATATGTGTCAATGTAGCCATTAGCATGTATATATGTTCATATATAGTAATACAGATGTTTATAGTGTTAGAAAGCTATATATATATATATATATATATATATATATATATATATATATACACACACACACACACACACACACACACACACACACACACACACACATATATAGATATGTTGTAGCAGTGTAGATATTATTATATTTACACACAGATACATCTAGATGATGGTATGCATTCTCTGTACAGTTGCATGACTGGACTGGATGATATGTTTCAGATATTGCCCTGACTTTATACAGTTATAGTAGCTTACTGTTGGACCATTGTAGTTGTGTTGCGGATGGTCCTGGGGTCAAGAACTGCATGTACTGGATATTGCTTTGCACAACATATCTGTTACGGCTGTGGTGGGGAGGAACATAGCAGTCATCACCAGGTACCCCTCATTTCAGCCCACACCCCCA